>NC_056743.1:1117120552-1117298052 GCF_019279795.1 Protopterus annectens
GTTAGAGCCCTGGCTTGTTGGAGTAGATGATTGGTGGTGGCAGATAGGAGCCAGTTGTCTAGATAGGGAAACACTCAGAATCCTAGATACCTCAGGTGAGCCGTGACTACTGCCATGCATTTGCTGAACACTGAGACCAAAGGCCAGAGCTCGGAACTGGTAATGACTGGCTCCTAGCCAGAAGCACAAGTACCTTCTTGGTGCCCTGTCCATTTTTATGTGGTAGTAAGCATCTTGAAGGTCTATCGAACATATCCAATTGTCTTTCCCTAAAAAGGGAAGTATAGACTGCAGTGACACTATTCGGAACTTTGACTTCTTGACAGATTCGCTTAATTTGCTTAGGTCTAATATGGGCATCCAGTCCCCTGTTCTTTTTGGCACGAAAAAGAATCCTGAGTAAGTTCCAAATCCTATTTCGTCTGCGGGGACTTCTTGGATGAATTTTTTGTGCTGCAACCTTTGAATCTCTATGGTTGCTTGCTCCCTTACATTGGGTGGAACATCTGGGATTGTTCTGGTCTGTGGAACAGGATTGGAAAATGGAATGAAGTATCCTCTGGATATTATTTTTAGTACCCATTTGTCTCTTGTGATATTTTGCCAGACTTTTGGGTACATAATTATAATTAATACAATACATGGTTGCCTCCAGAGTAGAACAGTCGGGCCTCCTTTCAGGAGCGCTGTTAAGGGCGTCCATGATCACTGTCACCCTGGTTTTGCGGGCCCCCACTGCGGCAGCGTCCACTATTATCGCCTCCCCCTCTACCCCTGGGGAATGGTTAACCCTGTGCATCCTGGAAAACTCTCTCAGATCTTTTCAACCACATTTTTCCACTCTTCTGGCCTTTAGGATAATGTCTTGAAGGTACAGAAAAACGTACTCCAACGGCAGAGAGTTTTCCCTTCCAGCTCACACCAGGTTAGAGTGTCTTTTACTTTGGGTCCAAACAGTGAGGAACTATCAAAAGGGGTGTTAGTAAAATTAGACTTAAAGGACTCCGCAAAATTGCACAAGTGCATCCAAGAGTGTCTCCTAAGGGAAACTCCGGAACACGCTGCTCTGCTCACTCCATCTGCTGCGTAGGATATGAGCCTCATGGAGGAGTTGACAATGGAATTTAAGGTGGACAGCTGGGAGGAGAGTTTCTCATTCACCCCCGCAGCTAATGAACCTTGTAGAGTATCTTTTAGCTCTTTCAGGAGATCTCTCTGTAGCCTTGTAAAGTGGGATAGGTAGTTCAGCGATCGCAGTGAGAATGTCATTGACGAAAAGACACGCTTCCCTATCTGTCCATCTTTCGAGAGTCTTTATTTGGAGGATGAACAGATGAAGTCTCTGCAAGTTCCTTTTTGGTGGCTGCTGCCACAACCATAGCATCTACGGGTACCCCCTTGGTAAGAAATCCCTTTCCCAAAGGAGCTAACAAGAATTTATTTGGCCTCCGAGGGACTGGCTCCATAGTGTCGGGTGACTCCCACACCTCGACTAACCAGGTCCATTAGCTCATCGAAAGGTGGACTCAGGAGGCTGAAGGTTGAGATCCAAAAACCTTCAGGTACACCGACTCCTCATCAGAAAGGGTTGGTGGTCTGCCAGCTGCCTCTCTGCTTCAGGATCTCTAGAATATCTGCAAATGAGATATCAGAGGACGACTGTAGGGACCCTTCCGACTCATCCAGGTCAGTGTCTGAAGTGACAGACTCATCTGGGGAGTCTACGTGCTTCCTCTTGCAAGTTCCTTTCCGAGGTGACTCCTCAGAAGGATATTCTGGGGAGGCCTCAGAGGAGAGCGGTTCGCCCATTGGGGGATCTGGGTGGTGCCGAGACAGTAGACGGTGCCTTAGGAGGAAGAGTACTAGTATCCTTCTGTGGTGCTGAATGGGAAGACACACTCCTTATCAGCTCAAAGGCGGATCCCACCAGCTCTGAGGAGACAGAGGACGGCACCAAAATCATAGAGATCGGGCCCGAGGCCGATGTAGGAGCAGAGCTAACCCAGGTCGATGCTCCACGGTGTAGACTCGGTACCTATGATCAGGGAAGAGAATCCCCCCACCCCGGGGCCGACCAGGCAACCCAAGCTCCCAGACTCCCCTGATGGCACCAAGAGAGTCGGAGCAGAGGTCTGCTCTGTGAACACCAAAGGGGGGTTCCCGGAACAGATGGATCCACAGTAAGCAGTACCAAGCACTTTGGCTCCGAAGGACCAGCTTGGCTTGGAGGAGGAACAGTGGATATAATTGGTACAGTAGGCTCAGAGACCAAATGGGTAGGAACAGAGAATAATTTAGTCAGCACCGGCGACTTCAGGAGTCTGTGCACCAACCATTCCAGGTCATCGTCCTTTAAGCTCCTGGTAGACCTGGAAGATAGGGATGTAGAGCGAGACCTGTGCAGAATTGGAGATCTCCATGTCAGAGAAACCGATGCAATATCCATGGACCAGCTTCGAGTAGAGGTATCTTGTGGCTCCCGAGGACTTTGGAGCCAAAGTACCAGGCTTGTCAGCTAATATGACCTCAGACTGCTCCGAGGGCTGTGGAGCCAAGGAGGTAGTTGTCTTGGAAATCTTTGGTAGTTTGACTGGAGGCTCCAACTGAGCCGATGCTGCAGGTGAATGTCTTTTTTGAGACTTTTCCTTTTTAGAGGAAGGAGAAGAGGAAGAACTGTGGATGGCCTCCTCAAAAGTTGCTTTAAGAGACCTTTCAGAATCAATTTGTTTCTCCTTTCTTGTGAGTACTCTTGCACTGAAAGAATGACAAAAAGTATAGTCTTCTTGTAGATGAATAGCACCAAGGCAATAAACACATAGAACATGTCCATCAGTGATGGACATTTTTTGTGAGCACTTCTGGCATTTTTTAAAGCCAGAAGTCTTATGTTCTCTCTCTCTTTTGAGTCCTTAGACATAGTTAAAGTAAGACTGAAAAAGCAACAACAAGAAAATATATCGCTACTGAACAGCTAAAGCTACACTAAAGAGTAGCTACAGGAAACGCAAGGAAAAACACAACCAGGGAGAAAAAGAAAATAGGGTCTCTAACTTAAACTGTCCTATTTTCTAGGCAAGACAATTAACTACAAGCCCTCTAACTAAAATGGGCAAATAGCTCTCTAACTTAAAAGAGCTACTGATAACTTCATAGAAACAACAACCACTACAAGTGATACCAGGCCTACAAGGCGACGGCAAAAGCCGTGCCAAAAGGGATAAACCATCACCAACAGAAATGCACTAAAAAAGCACAACAAATTAATTATTATTAGTGTACTCTCCAGTCCAGCTGGTGAATCTGAGTATCCTGAGGCAATGTTACAACTGCCTCATGTACACAGACCACCCTCTCTTCCTACCACAAAACATTAAGATATGCGAGAGATGCAATTATACAGCCAAACTGGAAGCTAAGCTATCTCCACCCAAGACTGGAACAGACAGTCAAGAGGAGAAGGTTAACACTTGCACCACACCTCCAGCCACACATAGACCTACTAAACCAACACTGGCAAAAAATAAACATAAATACACAAAATCATACTCTGAGGCTCTAAACAAAAACCTGTAAAAGCATCAGAGACCTCCAAAGCAGACACCCAAACAACCTGCACCTCCCATCACAAACCAGACAACACACAAAACACAAAATCAGTGTGCCGCACAATCGCAGCTCTTAAGGCGAAATAACATACCTAACACACTACTAATAGGTGACTCTAGAGTCAGGCACACTGACGTCCCACTCAATAGGCTGGACAAGCAGAAGGTTACTGTTAGCTGCCTGTTAGGAGCCAGAATCCACCACGTAACACAAGCACTCAAGTCACTCCAGAACAAGTACAAATATGACTCTGTCATTGTTCATGTTGGTGTGAATGACCGGAGACTTACCTCCCTGGACTACATGAAAAGAGACATGGAAGAGCTCTCTGATCATGTAGCCCAGGCTGGTATGACCCTGACTAGCATCTTGCCCTCAACAAGAATACCACCTCAATATAAAGAAAAAATGATCAATTTCAACAAGTGACTAAGCTTCTGGTGTCATTCAAGGGGAATCCAGTGTCTGTCAGCCTGGGAAGACATGCTCGACAAGCCACGTTGCTTCACAAGAGACTGCTTGTACCAGTCATCCCTAGGCTTTTGAATACTGGCCAAGGCTCTTACTGCCCCCATAGTGCCTTTTTTAGGCAAGGCTAATATGCTACTCAACGGCAGAAGCTTAAATCTCAAAAGGCAAGAGCTCAAAGCACTCCTCAGTATGGAGAACGTCGACATCTATGCAGTAACTGAAACCTGGTTCAAGGCTCCAGAGAGCACCCCAGCACTACCAGGCTACAACTCGTATCACACATTTCGGCCACAAAACACTGACCGAAACACAAAAGGAGGGTTGTATCCATATTCAAAGATACCTACACCTCCAGGTTAGTGGTGCAGCATACCACCTCTGAGATCATCCACGTGCAACTAACATCGGGCAAATCTGCAATGCAAATTGTGGCCTGCTACAGATCACCCTCCATGGCCCAGGACCACCACTCCACCTTTCTGGAGATACTGGAAAATATGAAGGTCCTACCGAACACCCAGATATTGGGCGATTTCAATTACCCTACCATTCACTGGGAAAACTATGAGTACAAACTCCCAGGCTCAGCGCTTCCTGGAATTCATCAACTCAAATGCCCTGGATGAGCTGGTAAACTCCCCTACCAGAGGTGAAAACATACTAGACCTGGTCATCACAAACATGGGCGACAGATGTTCTACACCAGAAGCCAACCAGTCACTGGTTAGATCAGACCATAAACTAATCACTCTGGATGTCCACACCCTACCACCACCTCCAACTAAGGAAACCACAGTAAAAAAACTTTCCTAAAGCAAATTTCACCTTACTTAAGACAGAGGCGTTAAGTTTCACAGCCCCCATGTTAAAGGATAATACTGCCCAGGATGCAGAATCCTTTACAAATGCACTCTATGAGCATTTACAAGGATGCATGGATTGTGCCATCCCTAGCAAAACCAAGAAGGACTCCTCTAAGAGAAGGAAACCAGTCTGGTGGACTCCTGCCATAAACAGGCTATACAATAGGAGGAGGAAACAAGCAAATCCCCAAAAGGAAAGACATCCTTGATCAGTATCAGTAAGAAACTAAGGTCCCTCATAAAATCATCCGAGGCTTACTTCGAAAGACAAATAGCCAAGGATTCAAAAGATAACCACAAAGCCTTCTTCAGCTATGTTAAGAATCTAAGTGGCAACTCGCAGATATGCACTGAACTAGTGCAAAATAGCACAAAATATACTGAGCCTACTGATATCGCCAACATCCTGGCAGATAAATTCAGTGCAAACTTCACCTCCCTCTCACCCCCAAAAGGGCCCACAACAATACCGGAAAAGTGTAGTGTCCCAGAAATCAGACGTACAGGTGAAAATAGCCCTTTCAAAAGCCAAAAACACAGCGTCAATGGGGCCAGATGGTGTCCCAAGGTTGCATCTTGCACGAACTACAGAAAAAACTAATCCCCCACCCCCCCATACACTGTTCAACTGCAGTCTCTCCACAGGCTACGTGCACACAGAATGGCACACAGCAACGGTTAAACCACTCCACAAAGGAGGGGCCACAACCGACCCTGGTAACTATCGCCCCATAAGCCTGACTAGCCTGGTCTGCAAGGCTATGGAGCGCATCATCATGAACTCATTAACAAAAACATTGGGAACCTCCAAACACTTGACCCGACCAAGTTTGGCTTTGTTAAGGGAAGATCATGCCTACTAAACCTGGATGACTTCTTCGAGACAGTCACCAAATGCCATAGACGAGGGAAAGGTTGTTCACACAGCCTACCTTGACCTCGCCAAGGCTTTCGACATCATTCCCCATTCTGGTATTACAGAAAAACTCACCAGCCTGAACATAAACCCCTACGTCACGAGATGGGTTGCCAACTGGCTTACAGACCGAACTCACACAGTAAGAATAGCGGGCTTCAGGTCCGACTCTAAACCAGTCACAAGCGGTGTCCCGCAAGGCTCGATCCTGAGACCCCTCCTGTTTGGCATATACTTCTCAGAAGTACAGGCAAATACAGAAGGATTATGGCTAACCAAGTTCGATGATGACTGCAAACTGGGAGCCATAATTGACTCTCTGGCTGACACGGACATCCTCCAAAAGGGCCTTAGTGAGACGGACACCTGATGTCAAAGTCATGGCCTCAAGCTAAATGCCAAAAAATGCATAGTCATCCCTTTTGGAAAAACAAAACACCCACAAATTACCACATAGGTGGCAGCCCCCTTAATACAGGAGGGTTAATAAGAGATCTGGGGACCCAGGTGGATAGTAATCTCTCCTTTGACAATCACATTGCCAAAGTAGTTAGGAAATCCTTCTATGTGGCCCATCTAATTACTAATGGGTTCGTATCTAGAAATAAAGAGGTTATTCTACTCATCACTCATCAGACCCATCATAGAGTACAATGCCCCATTTGGGATGTACCTCAAGACACTTCCAACAGCTGGAGAGACCACAAAAGTACCTCACCAAGAGGATTACTGGCCTCAAACATATGTCCTATGCAGCCCGACTGAAACGGCTGTACTCAGTGGTATATCGCTTACACAGAGGTGATCTCTGCCTGACTTACAAAGCCATGTCCAACTCAGAATTGATGGACATACTCCACCTAAAGAAATCCAAGTCAATGCAAGCTATGCGCTCTAGTGAGCTAAACCTCGCCACAATAAATAGAACATGCTTGAGGGATAGATTCATGTCAGAGACTCCCTATGCTTTGGAACAAAATTCCAAACTATATTAGGCAGAGCCCCTCACTAACACTCTTCAAAAGAAACCTTGACGAGTGGATGGGTAACAGAGAATACACCCCTGGGATCACTTCACTGGCTCTGCTTGACAGAGGATCAGTTAATCAATGGGGAGGCGAAAGCTGACGCACACTGGCTAGGCTTATAAATGCCCTCGGGCAGATAGCCTAGTACCCATCTATGAACCCAAAATAGGTCATCTATTAGCAAATATAACAGTTTGGAGGAAAAATAAGAGAAAATGTGCTACAACTTAGCCGCGGCCAGGATGAGTGCATCCAACCTCGTAAAGCAGCAAACGAGATCTGAGAAACTGCACCACTGCATTGTGGGATACCTTCTTGCCACGAGCCAGGTTTGAGACTTTCAGCTATGTATTCATCAGAGTCAGAGCCAAGAATCAGCTCTGAACCCATCATTGTAAGAATGAAGATGAGATAGGACAACATAACATCATAAGCTTAAATAGGCAAAATGTTTGAAATTAAAATGTTTGATAAAACAGTTATCAGAAAAGTACACAAGAGGTTCAGAGTCACCTCAGAATTGCAAAACAAGCATGTTTAGAGTAAAACACGAACAAGAGGAGAGATTAAATGGACAAAACGAATATAAAAAAGGGCACAATAAGTGTAAATAAAGCAAGTTGACTGCATGTTTTTTGGGCAAATTACAGTGTTTTGGCACGAACAGTTATTTTGCATTGATTAAAGCTCTGAATAGCATAACTAGAGCTATTCAAAGCATCGGAAAGTTTGTAAACGTGCTTACAGTGTGCTTATTACTGTGCATTCATTCTGAAGAGTTTATTGTGTGCAAAGTGCAACAATTTCATCAAGTGCAGCTGAATTACAATTATTTGAAAAGTTTCTTGTGCTGGTTGTGTCTACTCGTGAGGGACCGCAAGAATATTTCTTGCACTGTAAAGAGTTATTTAGCAAAGCTTGACAGTGTTTCAGTGTGCTATGTACGGTTTGCTCACAATGTGCAGTTACTTCAAAATGTTTCTTATAATAATGATAAATGACATTACAGTAGAATAATTTCAAGACTATTCTTGTGCCACAGAGACTTATTTCGCAAGGTGTTTTGCAAAGTATTTCACAGAGTTCAATTACTCAGAGGCTTGTTGTGCTGCTGGGCATAGTTACAAGTACTGGCATAAGTTTCTGGCATATATATATATATATATATATATATATATATATATATATATATGTGTGTGTGTGTGTGTGTGTGTATGTATGTATGTTCATGCAGTTACAAGTGAACTCGAATTACATTGTGTTTTACTGTAATTTATTGGCATGGATTTTGAAAACCACCACCACTTGTATCTGATCAAAATACTGCAGAGAACTGACGGATATTTAAGCAAGAGTGCGATATTTTCATAGAAGCAGCTTACCCAGATAATGATGCATACACCAGGGCATTTATTTTGCTAAACCTAGCTAGGTCAGGGGCTATTAATAGAGTGTGTCGATTTGTGTAGGTACCAGCAGTGTGAAGGTGAAAATTGTCATGTTGTTCACGCTGAATCAAGGGAAGATCCTGAGTGGCTGAAGCGCAAGTTTAGAGAAATGTGCAACCCCCACACCAATGTTACATTAGACAGGCATTTGTTTTACACAAGAGACCAAAGGCCAGGAGAAACATTTGCAGCTTATATTACTGACTTAAGAAATAGCTAAGACTTGCATGTTTGGTGATTTAAAAGAAACTCAAAGGACAGGCTTGTGTGTGGTATTAATAGTGATGCTGTGAGAAAAATTTTGCTTTGTGACCAACTTAATGCTGAGCAAAACTGTTGAGATTTGTCAGATCCATGAAGTTACATAAAGGGACACAAGTATGCTTACAAGTGACAAGAACATGGATTCAGCAGTCTCCAAAGCAAAAGCAGGCAGCATGTGGCAAGCAAAAACAGGCCTAAGCACATGGCAGCTGCAATTAATATGGGGTTTCCTGGGAGGAGTCTTGGTTTTCCAGCAAGTTCTAAGACTAGTTCTGCAAAACGGTCATGCTCAGTGCAGCATAGGTGTGAGTCAGCAAAACCCAAGTTAAGCTTTATTGTTAACTGTTGCAATTGTGGTGCCAACAATGAGTCTAAAAGAGAAAAGTGCTTAAAATTTGGTCAGCAATGCCACAAGTGTACAAAATGGAATAATTTTTATAAGTTTTGCAAGTCGAGTAAACCCCACTCAGTTGCAAAGAAAGGCCACTTAAAAACGCAAGTTGATCATATATTGCTGCAATTCCACTTTTTGTGTAGATGGTAGATCACCAATTGGTGAAATGGTCAATGCAGCAGAAATACTGGCAAAAAGTGGTGTTTTGTACTGTCCAGATCCATGGTAAAGCCACTGAGCTCAAAGTAGACACTGGTTGAAAGTGTAATGTAATGCCAGCAGAAACATTTGCCAAAATAAGAGCTGGTGAACAACTTAATGTGGCTAGTTGTGCGAGACTTGTTGCATATGGAGTAGAAGAAATTAAAACCAAAGGTTCAGTAGTGTGCTGGGAACAAGAAGTTATGTACTCACCATAACGATCGATGTATGTAGTCCATCTTGCCTCAAATTCTTACCCGTGGGTTCGGAGCCAAATATCGGCTCCGACTCGGCCAACTTTTCTAGCTCGAAGTCTTTCATTGGCTGGGCTAAGCAGGTATCCCATGGTGCACTGCTCCACATCCCCAGATCTAGTTTGCTGCATTAGTCATTCATACCTCATGCATACACAACATCCAGATAAAAAGAATAAGCTTAAGTAAAGGGAACTCTGTAAAAATCAATCTAACCTCCAGATCCTCCAAGAAGGGGGAAAGGTGGGAGGGTAAGTAAGAATGTGAGGCGAGATGGACTACATACATCGAACTTTATGGCGAGTACATAACTTCTTGATGTTATGTAGTCCTATCTCGCCTACATTCTTACCCGTGGGACAGCGTCCCTAGCACCTACATCCTGGGTGGCTCATAGGAAGATACTCCTGAGCACTGTGGAGCCAAAGGACGACCTGCCCCTGGAAACCCCGTCCAATTTGTAATGAGAAGCAAATGTGTGAGGGGAAGCCCAAGTAGCTGCAGCACATATCATCCATTGACAATCTGGCTTGATAAGCTGTGGATGTAGAAACAGCCCGGGTAGAATGAGCATTGACCGGAAATGGCAGATCTTTTCCTCCTGCGTGGTAGATGAAAGAGATGCAACTAGATATCCATCTGGAAATGGTGAGTTTGGAGATCGGGGACCCAATTTTGTTTATCGAAAAGGAGACAAATAATTGCTCAGACTTCCGGATATCTTTTGTTTGGTGCAGATAGAAACGTAACTGTCTGTGTACATCCAGTTGAGGAAATTTTAATTCTGCCTTGTTTGAAAAATGAGGAAAGAATACAAGCAACTCAATGGATTGACTAAGATTAGACAGAGAAGCCACTTTGGGAAGGAAAGAAGGGTTCGGTCTAAGAGAAACTCTGTCCTTATGGAAGATTAAGTAAGAAGGTTTGATGGAAAGGGCCTGAATTTCTGAAACTCGCCTTGCTGAAGTGATTGCTATTAAGAAGGCTGTTTTCCAGGTCAAGAATTTCAATTCACAGGTAGCTGCAGGCTTGAAAGGTGGTGAAGTGAGGGCTTGAAGAACAAAATTGAGATCCCAGGGCATGATAGGTTCGGAGACCGGAGGACGGAGTACAGAGTACCCTTCAGGAAAGCCTTGCAGAGTCTATGAGCCAAGAGACTAGGCTCATTAGCCACATGAAAATTAGAGATCGCTGCCAACTGAACTTTGATGGTAGCTGATGCGGAACCCTGATGGAAAAGCATAGACAAAAACTCCAAGACTGGGGCAATTGGAGCTGTGTAAGGATCAATTACCTTGGGTATGTGCCCAAATAGAAAACCTCTTCCATTTGCTAGAATAAATCCTCCTAGTAGATGGTTTATGAGAAGAGGATAAGATGTGAACCAATGCTGGTGAAAACTTATGAAGCCTAACTAACGATGGAAGTGGAGCAGCCAGGCTGTCAACCGGAGGGTTATGAGGGAGGGGTGGAACTGTCCCGACATGTGTCAGTAAATCTGGTTGAGGGTCCAGAATCCAAGGAGTGTCCACAATGTATGGTTGAAGAAAGGGGAACCAGACTTGACAAGTCCAGTGTGGAGCAATCAGAATCATTCTGCTTCCCAAGGATTGCGCTTTCCGAATCACCTCTGATAGCAAGGGAAATGGAGGGAAAGCATAAAGCAGACCGGAGGGCCAATCGTGAACTAGAGCATCCCTGGGCGACTCCCCCCCTGTGGGGGGATCAGCGTGAAGTAGCTGCTGCATTTGGCATTGAGGGGGCTGGCAAAAAGGTCGCAGCAAGGCTGACCCCATCTGCTGAAGGTTCGTTCTGCAACTATACGATTCAGGGACCACTCGTAAGGCATCAGAATTGCTCTGCTTAGCCTGTCTGCAATAACGTTGGACTTCCCCGGAATGTGCATTGCCACCAGAAACCATTGGGAAGTTACTGCCCACTGCCACACTCGCATGGCCTCTCTGCACAGGGGGTAAGACCTGGTTCTCCCTTGCTTGTTTAGATACCACACTACTGACATGTCGTCCGAGTGTATTGCAATCGTCCACAGAGTTAGAAAGCTCTGAAGTGCCTGCAACGCAAGTAGCACTGCTCTCATCTCTAGGACATTGATGTGCAGATGTATCTCGTGATCTTGCCATGTGCCTTGGACTGTCCTGCCAAGATAATGCCCCTCCCCCAAATCTGGGAGGCGTCCGTGGTCACTGTGCAACCGGGATGGATGGAACGAAGGGCCTTCCCCCGTTCAAATTGTTGGTGCAAAGCCACCAACTGAGATCTTGTTTGCACCTGTCCGTGAGCAAAATGGGATGGGACAGAGGAAATTTATGGAGAGACCATTGAACAAAGAGAAGCCACTGAAGAAGTCTCATGTGCAATCTCGCTAGAGGGACCAACATAATCGTTGCTGCCATGGTCCCCAGGAGCTGGAGAATCCATCTTGCCTTTGTTTTCCTCAGGGGCATCAGGATGTGTATCTGTTGTTGTAAGACTCTGATCCTCTCCTGCAGTAAAAATGCTCGCATTTGAATGGCATCTAACTCTGCACCTATAAAGGTGACACGCTGCGAGGGCAACAAAGCAGATTTTTCCCAATTTAGTGTTATGCCCAACTGTTGACATAAGGCGATGGTAGCGTCCCTGGTTTGGACCAGTTGATGCCTGGTGGGGGCGGTAAGGAGCCAGTCGTCCAGATACGGAAACACCTGGAATCCCTGACATCTCAAGTAAGCAGTCACCACCGCCATACATTTGGTGAACACCCTGGGGGGCTGTGGTGAGACCAAAGGGCAGGGCTCGAAACTGGAAATGACTGGCTCAGGGCCGGAAGCGTAGATGACTCCTGGATGCCCTGTCCATTTTGATATGGTAGTAAGCATCCTTGAGGTCGATGGAGCTCATCCATATCTCCTCTCCCAACAATGGGAGAATCGATTGTAGTGTGACCATATGGAACTTGGACTTTTGTACATAGTTGTTCAGTTAGCTGAGATCTAATATGGGTCTCAGGTCCCCTGTTCTTTTCGGCACCAAAAAGAATCTTGAGCAAGTCCCTAATCCGATTTGGTCTAAGGGGACATGCTGGATGGCTCCTCCTTTTAGCAACTTTGAAACCTCTGAGGCTGCTTGATCCCTTTGACTGGGTGGAATGTCTGGGATTCGTCTGATTGAAGGGGGGTCTGATATGAACGGGATGAGATAACCTCCTGAAATTATTCGTAATACCCATCGGTCCTGGGTGATGCTTTCCCAGGCTTCCGGATATAACGAAAGTCGACCCCCGACTGGCTCCAGATAAGCACAGTCGGGCACTCCCTCAGGAACGAGAGTAGGGGGAACCGCGAAAGGAATTGCGGTCTCCTGAATAACCTCCCCGTCCTCTGGAGGGGGACTCACCATGTGCGGCAGGAAAAAAACTCTGATTTCTTGAACCACATCTTCCCGCCTCGCTGGGCCTTGGGGTAAGGCCTAGAAGGAAGGGAAAAACGGACCCCTACGGCAGACTGGGTCTTTCCCTCTTGTTCGCACCTGGTGGGGGTATCTTTCACTTTGGTTCCAAACAAGGAGGAACCATCGAAAGGGGCGTCTGTGAAGGAAGACTTGAAGGCCTATGCTAAGTGACACAGGCGCAGCCAGGCTTGCTTCTAAGGGTGACCCCTTAGCTTGCTGCCCTACTCGCTCCCTCGGCTGCATACGAAATGAGCCACATGTAGGAGTTGACAATGGAATTGAGGGTAGACACCTGGGCATTAACCATCTGAGCCACCACCTCAGGGACGCTACATGCAAGAGTATCTCCTAGTTCTTTGAGGAGATCTCTCTGGAGCAGAGTGAAATGAGACAGATAGTTCAGCGACCATAAGGTAAAGGTTGCTGACGAAAGGGTACGCTTCCCTTACCGGTCCATAGTCCTAGACTCCTTGTTAGGAGGATGGACTGAGGAAGAGGTCTCTACTACCTCCTGAGTGGCCACTGCCACCACCATGGCATCTACAGGGACTCTTTTGGACAGAAACTCCTTACCCTGGGGAGCAGAGAGAAACTTGTTGGGACGCCTGGGTACGGGCTCCACAGAATCAAGGTTTTCCCACACCCTTCGACAGATCAAATATAGAAGCTCGAGGGGTGGGGACACTCAGGAGGCAGAAGGCTGAGCACCAAAGGCCTTAAGGAATACAGACACCTCCTCAGAAGGGGCTTTGGACAGCCAGTCACCTCTTTGCTTCAGTATCTCCAGGATATCGGAAAAGGAAACATCATCAGAGGATGACTTGGGGGACCCATCTGATTCCTCGAGGTCAGTATCAGAAGTGAGGGACTCATCCTGGGAGTCTATGTGCTTCCTCTTGCACGTTTTCTTTCTAGGGGGCTCCTCAGGCACGGATTCTGAAGGGCCCTCAGAAAGTTGGGGACCACTCGTGGGGGTATCCCTAGAAGCCCTGGTGCTCTGCTGTCCATGGATAAGTGGTGATCAGAGGCTCTCACCGGAGTGGTGGGGGGACAGAGTGACCGATCCGCCTGATGTAGCTGACGATCTGGCCAGAGAGAACATTTGTGAAGGGCAAACCACTTAGGTCCTTAATTTTGAATTATCTTCTGTTTGTCCTTTCTCCCTTTCCAAATAAATAAATAAATTGCTAAGCTTGTTTCCTGCCTTTCCTGTAACTGGTCTAGTCCAGATACAGATTTGCTGTAATCAGGACTGTTTGTAAGCTTCTGAGCCCCCCCAAGCCTGTGTTGCAGGGAAGCCTTCTATCTCATCAGTGGGAGTGGTAAGAACTAGGTAGCCTATCTACCACAAGATGCAGGTACAGATTCTTAGTTTTAGAACTTCAGTTTGCTTATTCGTGCTCAGCACTTCAGAACATATCACTAAATAAGATTCAAATTACTACAGCACTCAACCTTATTATTTACCTAGAGGAAAACAGTTTTTGTACTCACTTTCCTCACTTGCTTACAGAAAAAACAGCTCTTATACTCACTTTCGTCACTTGTCTAGAGTAAAGTAGTTTTTTTACTGCTCCCAGTGTTCTCTACTGTCTATATGATGAATCTGGGCATCTTGGGGCAATGTAGCAATTGCCTCATGTACACAGACAACCCTCTCCGCCTACCACCCCACACTACAACCTGTGAGAAATGCACTTATCTAGCCAA
This sequence comes from Protopterus annectens, assembly GCF_019279795.1. Classification (NCBI taxonomy): domain Eukaryota; kingdom Metazoa; phylum Chordata; order Ceratodontiformes; family Protopteridae; genus Protopterus; species Protopterus annectens. The sequence continues at coordinate 1,117,135,158 of NC_056743.1, forward strand.
ACTGGAGGTATCGCTCTCTCCAACCAAGACTGAACTCGACAGTAAAGAGGAGAAAGTAAACAGTTGCACCACACCACAATCATCACATAGTCCCACTAAACCTACACCACCAAATCCACACACAAATACGAAAACATTTGCGGAGACTCTCAATAATCATCTGCTCAAGCAACAGAGACCTCCAAAGCAGAAATGCAAGCTAACTCCACCCCCCAACACAACCCAAATGACATAACCCACAGACTCAGTGTGCCAATAAACCACAGCCCATAAGGCAAAAACAACGTACCCAACACACTAGTCATAGGTGACTCTATAGTCAGGCACACTGATGTTCCACTCACCAGGCTAAACAAGGAGAAGATTACCGTCAGCTGCCTGTCGGGTGCCAGGATCTGCCACATAACCCACATACTCAGGTCACTCCACAACAAGTACAAATATGACTCTGTCATTGTCCATGTTGGTGTGAACAACCTGAGACGTACCTCCCAAGGGGTCACCGATCTTGTAGCTCAGGCAGGTATGATCCTAGCCCTGAGTAGCATCCTGCCATCGCCCAGAATGATACCGTAGTACAAGGACAAAATGATTGACCAACAATTGGCAAAGCTTCTGATGTCATTCTAAGGGGATCCAGTATCTGTCTGCCTGGGACGACATGGTCGCAGACCACGATACTTTGCCAGAGATGGCCTGCACCTTGCGCCCCTGGGATTCTGGATATTGGCTAAGGGTCTTGTCACCCCTATAGTGCCTTTTTTAGGCAAGGTTCAAATGACAAATTCACCACGGTAACAGGAACAGGCAAACAAAAACTGAGGATAATGCTACTCAGTGCTAGAAGTCTGAATCTCAAAATGCACCCACTTGAACCACTCCTTAAAATGGAGAACACAGATATCTGTGCAGTGACCGAGACCTGGTTCTAGGCTCTAGAAAGCACCCCTGCATTAACCAGGCTATAACTCATACCACACTTTTCGGCCATCTAACCTGGACCAGAACACCAAAAGGCAGACGTGTGTCCATATTCATTAAGGATATCCACACCTCCAAGGCTAGTAGTGCAGTTTATTCATGTTTGCTTATGTATTCTTTGTCAATACCATATTTGTAATATGTTTTTATCGGCTTACCTTGGAGCTTTTCTCCCCGAGCCTCCGCTGAAAATGGACATGACTCCAGTTGGACTATCCCGGTCAACAAATGTAAAATAAATAAAAAATAAATAAATAAAAATAATGCATCCGAGGTTATCCAAGTTTAACTAACTCTGGGCAAAACTGCAATCCAAATTGTAGCTTGCTACAGATCCCCCACCATGCCCTAGGATTCCCACTCCACTTTTCTTGATATACTGGAAAATATTAAGGTTTAACCAAACACCCTACTAATGGGCGATTTCAACTACCCCACCATTAACTGGGAAAACTACTCATGTATCAACTCCTTCGCTCAACACTTTCTGGAATTCATAAATTCCAATGCCCTGGATCAACATATCCACACCCCACCAGGGGCAACAATATCCTAGACCAAGTCATTACCAACATGAGTGACCGGTGTTCTACATCTGAAGTAGACTCCTAGTTGGTCAGATCTGACCATAAGCTAATCACCCTAGATATCCGCATCCCACCCCCACCCACCATTAAGGGAACCACGGTAAAAAAATTCTCCAAAGCAAACTTCATACTTGACAGAAGTGGTGAACTTCATCACACCCATGCAGATGGACAATATAGTTACGACTGCCGAATCCTACACAAATGCACTCTATAAGCACTTACACGAGTGCATGGATCGTGCTATCCCAAACAGAACCAAGACACTATCCTACAAAAAAGGAAGCCAATCTGGTGGTCCACTGCCATAAACAAACTCTACAACAGAAGGAAAAAAACTGTTGCAAAAGAGTAAAATCCCATGAGTGGAGGAGCTCCTCTGTCAGCCTCATTAAGAAGCTGAGATCCCTTACAACATCCTCCAAAGCTAGCTATGTCGCCACTGATTCTAAGGGCAACCACAAAGCATTCTACAGCTATGTCAAGAATCTTAATGGCAACACCCAGACCTGCTCTGAGTTAGAGCACAACGGCACAAAAATTACAGAACCAACTGATATTGCCAACATCATGGCAGACAGGTTCACTGCTAACTTCACCCCCCTCTCAGCCCCTAAAGGGCCCATATCTATGCAGGAAGAATGCAGAGTCCCTGTAATCACATATATGCAGGTAAAAGCTGCACTCTAAAACCAAAAACACAGCATCCATGGGACCGGACAACATCCCAGGCTGCATTTTACATGAACTTCAGAATGAACTAGCTCCCCACCTAAGCACCATGTTCAATCATAGTCTCACGTCAGGCTTTGTCCCACTGAATGGTACACAGCAACAGTTAACCCACTCCACAAAGGGGAGCCACCACTGATCCTGGGAACTATCACCCTATTAGCATGACGAGCCTGGTCTGCAGGGCCGTGGAACATATCATCATGGAACTCATAAACAAAGACATTGGTAACCTCCAAACTCTAGACCCCACCCATTTCGGGTTTGTGAAAGGCAGATCATGGCTTCTGAACCTGATCGACTTCTTTGAGGCAGTCACCAAAACTGTAGACCAGAGTAAGGTGGTTCGCACAGCCTATCTTGACCTCACCAAGGCTTTCAACACTATCCCCCATTCTGAAATTATAGCTAAACTCACTAAACTAGGTATAAATCCCTACGTCACAAGATGGGTTGCCAACTGGCTCACTGACCGGATCCAAACTGTAAAAGGTGCAGACTCCAAATCTGATTTCAAACCAGTGACAAGTGGAGTGCCACAGGGTTCAGTCCTGCGAACTCTCCTGTTTGGTATCTACTTCTCTGAAGTACAGGCTAACACAGAAGGCCTCTGGCTAACAGTTTGCAGATGACTGCAAACTAGGAGCCATAGTAGAGTCCCCAAATGATGTGGACATCCTACAGAAGGGCCTCACTGAGACAGATGCCTGGTGTCAGAGGCATGGTCTCAAGCTCAATGCCAAAAAGTGCATTGTCCCTCTGTACCCATGAACTACTACATACACAGCAGTCTACTTAACACCGAATGTGTGATAAGAGACCTTGGGACCCAGGTGGGCAGTAGTCTCTCCTTTGATAATCACATCGCCACAGTAATCAGGAAATCCTTCTATGTGGCACACCTCACCACAAAAGGGTTCTCATCCAGGAAAAAAAGAGGTCATTGTTCCCCTCTACTTGGCACTCATTAGACCCATTAGAGTGTATAACGCCCCATTTGGAATGTACCCAACAAGATATCTGCAGCAGCTGGAAAGGCCACAGAAATATCTCACAAAGAGGATTACTGGCCTCAAACAGATGCCCTACACAGACTGTCTCACAAACCTCCAGCGTTACTCTGTAGCATATCGCCTACTCCAAGGAGATCTCTGCCTAACATATAAAATTATATTTAACCCAGAGCTGTTGGACATGCCACACCTAAAGAAATCTCAATCCCTCAGAGCTACAATCTCACCACAATAAACAGGACATGCTGGAGGGATAGATTCCTGTCCCAGAGACTTCCTATACTCTGGAACAAGCTACCCATCTATGTCAAGCAAAATTCTTCATTAGCACTCTTCAAGAAAAGTCTTAATGAGTGGATGGGAAATAGGAAATGCACACCGGGGATCACTTCTGTGGCTCTGCTAGACAGGGGAGCAGGAAATTAACTTTCTTGGGTGGCATAAGCCAGGAAACTTTGTTGGCTAGGCTTACTTAGGCCCTTTGGCCGATAGCCTAGTACCTACCTATGAACCTATGAATTATTGAATTCCCACTCAAAGACCTTCTGATTACTTGACTTCTGTATAGCAAGCCACTGTCAAATATGTTATCAGTTATCTTCTGCCTTGAGAATACAGACTGCACACACAAACAAAATGTGAACTTGAATGTCACTAAGTATTTCGGGGAATTTGGGGTTCCACAGCATAAAACGGCAAAGCTCCAATTATAACCGAGGTGATGAGCTTAATTAGTTGTCAAGGTAATGCATGAAACAGGGACAAGATGAGACCGGATTAGCTAGAACCAGAAGACCTCACCTGGCAGGAACAGTCTGTCCAAATCACTGTAATGTGGACATCAGAAGGAAGGCGTTTTACATGCAGCAAACGTCAGGATGCGGACATGGTCTGTACCAAGCCACATATACAAGGCAATCTTCATTGGGTGTGAGAAGGAATGGGCATACCCATAACAGAAGCAATTCCATACCCTCATACATGTGACAGTACACACTCCCATCTAAGAGTGAGATTAGGGCCATAAAATTAAATCCAATGAATGTCTGGATGACAGTCTCCCATGCCGTGGGTCATTGCACCAGGAAAAGACTGGTTTAGTTCACTGTAGGCAAGCTGATGGTCAACAAGCAGATGGGATAAAAAAAGATGAAAAAAAATCAGGACTTGGGCTAATTGCAGATAAGGATACAAGATTTTATTAAACTGAACAAATTTGCACTCATTCATCTGCATAGATGATACAGTTTTCTCTGTTGCCATGTTCTCTATTTGACAGTTAATGTGCACAATGCAGACCGGACATACCTGCAACACTTGCTTCAGGGAATAGTGAACTGTAAAGAGTTCAGGAGTAAAAGCAACTCTTAAACCCTCCAAAGCATTTGTCCTCTCAACTGATTGCCAAGCTTTAAGCATCAGGTCTTGGATGCCACTTATTTCTTCCCTGAAAGAAATAGTCTTCCCGTAATGAAGGCTTTTGGTCATGCTAGCCTTTCTTTTCAATAATCCCTCAGCATCTTATTTTCCAAGTTAGTGTCAGTTTATTTCACATTATTCCCTAGTTCTTCTAGCAGTTTTTTTGTGCTTCTCTATTAAATATATACTACTCAGAGTAACTGTTCTAGTCCTTTAACTGTCCTGCATTTTACTACTTTTAGATAACAGTTCTGCATCTTGAGTTAAATATCCTTTGCAATCATGGACATGCTCTGTACTAAAACATTCCAACTGTGTTCTAGTAAGACCTTAGTTGCTTTCCAGATGAACCTCATTACCACATAGGTAAATGACCTTGACCCATAAGCAACTGGTCTATTTTCCCATTGGATCACAGTTCTTGTACCACTATGATTAGCATCTACTTAAAGCTCAACTTGTATATTCACATCACAGTAGTTTAAGAATAGGGCATTTGAAGACGTTTCTTGCTCACAACTCTAATCTCAGCTACAGTTTGCTATAACACTTTTTTCAATGCACAATTTTCACAAATGTATTAGGTAAAACTCTGCTAGACAAAGCATCATTCTAGGAATCATGTAAAGCCTGCTCGCCTTCCTTCTTACACAAGTCTAAGTCCTACAAGGACCTTTGGTCCATCCTGTATTAAAACATGGTCCAAGTACTTCAGATCGGTCTTTCAAATTAAATTTTTTTCTTAAATAACTTGAAACGATGTTGCCTACTTCACAGCCATATCAGTTTCTTGTTATGCTCTTCTTGTTTCTGACCCAATACTAACAGACCCCAAGCTACTGACTAAATTATGTTTAGGTCATTTCCAAGTATCACTAATTATCTGTGAATAGTTATCGCCGATACCTATGGTGCTACTTATCTACCACACTGAAGTCCAAGAAACCTGCACCTACCAAAAGGCACAAAATGAACACAAGATGGAGCAGTCCTCAAACGTATCTAAAAAAATCTCTGATTTCTGCTCTTACAACTAAAAAGAATGCTCACGGTTAATATTTCAAAAATTTAAAAAATGCCTTTCAAGAGTTTGCTCTCACTATCCTGAGATAAAATACCAGACTCCCATCTACTTGCGTAAACTCTTTAAAGAATTTAGAATTTACAGTTTCTTTACTTGTGGTGGAAATGAATTCCACAAATCACCCTGCTCTACTATTAAATTCTCTACAATTCTAGTTTACTTTATTTTTACATCAACAAACAGGTTATTAGGTCTTGTCAGTAAATTGTGGCCCTGTTTATTAATCCATATACTTGCACAATAAATATTATGGAAGCTTTTGTAAAAGACAATTTCCCCTAACCAAGCTATACTTATCACAGCAAAGTGATGGTATTTCCAACCTGTTCTTAAATTTAAGATCTCTTAGACCTTTATCTTTCCTAGTAAAGCTTTTCTAGACCATCTGAAATCTTAAAACAGCAGTGGTAAAACTGCAAAAAGATGGTCCATGCTCAAGTACTGGTCTGCTGCTTTATACATTGGAAATATTTATTTAGTCTCTGCTGCAATAGTTCAGATAATAGTTTTAATCTCATAACACCCAAGTATGTCTATTAGGTTAGACCTAAAAAAAATTCAGTCTTAATACCCAGGTTGCTTATTATCTCTACCCCTTCAACAAGGAATCTTTCATGGCACAGGAGTAACAAAGTGCATAACCCTAGTCTATCATGCAACTTCACAGCACAACACAATCCAAGATTCCAGTTTTTCCAAATAACCTTGCACTCCAAATTGATCAGCAACTGATGCAATTTCTTGACGCTACTTCTAAGTCATCCATATACATACTCAACCAGATCTTGTTTGCTAGGAAAATGGGATATAAATATTGCAAAATATGATAGGAACCTATGCTAACCCCTTTGGAACATCAGGGTTAATACCTATTTTTGCCCTGTACCTTCCATGTTTTAACCAACAATTCCCCTATCTTACGACCTAATTCATGTTTTTTTTTTTTTTTTAAATCTTTAATGACACTTATGACATGCCATACCATATCGAAAGCCTTAGTAACATCCAAATATACAATATCTACTGGTAACCTCTCACCCAAGGCTTCCAAAACAGCCTGGTAAAACAAAGTGAATTTGTTTGGCGTGCATATCCTAGAACAAAACAATACTGCTTTAAGTCATGCTTCAAGTCTAAAATATCAAAAAATAACTAAAAGGACTTTTTCAAAACATTTACATGAAGTACATGTTAAACCTATAGGCCAGTAATCCTCCACAATTGAAGCAGCCCTACTACCCTACTATTAAGAACTGGTAGCACTAGAGTGTCTTTCTTCGCTTTAGGGTCATAACTTGTAAGCAAAGATTCTTGAAAGAGATGCACAAGACATGGGACAATATCCTTAATAATAAAGCCCCAGAAGAAAAAAAATCAGACCCATTTGGTGCTGCAACAGTATGGGTCTTAAATGATTTAAGACTTTTTCCAAAGTAGCATAATTTATTTTCGGACAGGACTCCAACCCTGAAAAATAGATATGTTAAACTCCTACTTCACACGTACTGTATCTTTATTAAATTGTCTGAGAAAACATATGTATGACACTTAGAATATGTTACAGAACTGCCTCTTGATACAATATTAAGGCTGGATTGAGGATCTTTCCCTAAATTGCTTCAGATGCTCAAAAAAAGTTTTCTTATTATCTTTTGTATGGCAACCTAAGCTAAGTTGTCCCCATACTTGCAGCTCTCAGATCTCAAAAGCATCCTGAAGTTGTTCTCTGATTCTACATATCTTGTTCTATTACAGAGTTTTATTTTACACTTTTTCCAGTGCTAATAATGTTTCTTCCTACCCTCTTCTAGGGTGTTTACACCATGGAAGTAAACAATCTGATGGCATACCTGGTACTAGGGGAACATTATTCCTCTATCAGTTGGTGAATATATTTTTTCCAAACCGATCCTAATGCTCCCTTTTAATTTTTCAGAAATCCATACAAAATCACCTGTGTAAAATACCTACTTTCTTTCTGGACATGCCTGAGTCCCCAGTCACACAGTTCAAGTATTCTCAGGATATTCTTAAGTATTCCCAGGATACTCTTAGGTGATAGGAGCCATTTAATTCTGGATCCGTAACACATTCACGTTTAGCATTCACATTCTTTACAGACTGTCAAGAATTTTATCCTTATGTGTAGACTCCTTTACCACCTGTGTGTACCTCAATTCCTTACTAACATTCACCAGGTCCACTATGCCACCACAGAATCTAGGCAAAGTATCCTGACAAGATTATGTTGTGGCCAATTCAGTTGTAAGCAACAGTTAATTTTCTCTGTTAAAGGGCAACAATGGGATTTTCTTATTAAATGCTCAACTTCTCTGTCCTTCTCCCTATTTACTGTCCCTGCTATGAATAAACAGCAACACAGCACGTAAAATATTTTAAATGAACTGTTTTTCTCCACTAGAACAGTACCTTACTGTACTGTGGTGTTCTCACTTTCAAAAACTTTAGCCCCACCCTGATAAAGCTTGCTGCAGTCTCCAATTCATTGACGCCAACACCTATGAATACAGGTAGTTTTCTGGCCAGTTCCTTCCCCAAACTGACATTTCCACACCCTTCCTAAAAGCCCACCCATGCTGTGACGCAAAAGCTGCCTGGTCCTTTCCCTACCCATACAGAAAGTAAAAGCTAGAACAAGGAAACAATACACGAGTCAAGTCTCCTGCTGCGGGCTGTCAATCACAGGTGGTAACAGCTCAAATTACCCTTAGCACACTGACAGCTAGGGGAAATTGGGTGTGAAGGGGGATGGGAGATGAGAAAAGTAGTACACTTAAGGTTTCACAAAGCACTGCATTTTGGCTATTCTAAGAAGCAGCAGTAAAAGCACTTTGAAAGTCGGTTCTGTAGCATTTGCACTGTTTGCGTTTTAAGTAGTCATTGAATGGAATGAAATTTACTTAAAACTGACTGGACAGCAGCGTATGCATGTAAAATCAATGCAGTGACAGGCGCTTCAGGAAGAAATAGGAATACATGACAATTATTTACAGCCAAGCACTGTATTATGGGACAGACTAAACAATCAGAATTATTTCAAGATGCCAGACCCCATGTGGGCAGACTCAGAAATTATGTATAAAAATATTTAAAAAAACTGGAAATAGTCCGAGAGTGTTGTTAAAATGTAGGAAACACCATACCGTGATGGAATAAACGTGTTTGAGTCTGTGGCTGTGGTTCTCCTTTAACCGATTTACTAATATAAATCTGATTTTTCTTCACAGCTGCTTCTTAATGACATCCAAGTTTTCCATTTGTTTCAGTTCCTGCTTATCATTACTTATAATCAGGCTGCATACTTTCTTTGTAGAATAAATTGCTGTCACAGAATAAGTTGAACTTTTATGGTGCATTTTCCAAGCAAATTTTGTAATCTTTGAAAAAACAGGAAAGTCATAAAGGAATTTGCAGATATGGCTCAGTAAAGTGTTCAAACAGGTTTTGTCAATGACTGTGCAATAAGCATTTTGTGCTTCCACACAATTAAACATTCTTAGTCACATACTGCAAACGACCTAAATATTAGGAGACTTGACTGAAGTGGTACAATTTGAGAAAACGATCTTGCACAACTCAGTGCTGCATTCACGTTTTAACTGCCTCACTTGATGCCTTGAACATGTTACTGTGCAGTCAAGTTCTCCATACAATGCCTTTGAACCCTGATTAGTAGTATCTTCAGGGAAAATGCTACATCTGGCATCTACTTCCAGTTTAAATTCAATACCCTGCTTACTAATTCTCAGTACATCTTGACATCAGTCCGACTTGCATTCTTGTGTGAACACATCTGATGTTTAGATAATGTATTAGTGTTTCACTTTACTAGTGTCGACGAACAGCTCAATTTTAGGTTTTTGTTCAACATGTACATTCTTTTGAATGCATTTCCCTTTTAAGTATCAACTTTTTTTCTTTATAAACAGTAAAACTATCAAAAGCACCATAGAGCTTTCTCTCGTGCTTATTTTTATAGCTATTATATAAAGCTCCAATTTCAAATTCATGGTATTTTCCCCTCTACCTCCTTGATTTTTGTCTGCATTATGATTTGGCAAGTTCTTTTTTATATTCAGTGTTGAATTCATATTTCAGTTCTCATTTTAGCCTTCTTTGACTCACAATTTAAACTTGCACAAGTTAGTCAATTCTATTAACTATGTACTAGTGATTTCCTCTGTATACAGCAACAGCTTTTGGCAATGCCAGGTCTATTACACTTAATATTCCAGAACTTGTCTGAAATTTTTATACCACAAACCAGTGCCTCACTGACAAAGTAAGCAATACACCAAATTCAGTTTGTCTCTGTTCTTCAAATAGTTCACTGACAACCATCCACGGTCTTTAATGGACTGGGTCCCTTTAGAGACAAAAAATTGCAAGTTACTTCTAGGCTTACAATAACTACTTCACTTCTCTCTAAACACTAGTTGAAAACAGATATATTTCTTCACTTTCACAGCTGTCTCTCCATCTGGCACAATGAAACAGGAGTGTTTACCAGTCATTTAAGAAGGCAGGTATGGTAGATGCACTTCTAGCCTCTACAAGCTGTACATTCAGAGTGAACTTTCTGGAAGGAGTTCCACATGATGTGCAGTTTCCTATACCTAGGGTCATTAACTACATACCTATGTATTATTCTAAGAGTGATTTCCCCTCTTCCTGTCTGGTACTGTACCACTTTCTGTACTACTGCCTGCAAGTATCATTAGCCATCTTAGTTGTAGGGCAGGGTAAAGGAGAGAACAAAATACTGTCAATTAATTTTATGTTTGATATAGCTGTATGCTTATGTGCCTATACCTCAAGTTCGTTGACCTGGTTAAGCAGTTATCAACAGAGTGGACTACAGCTCTGAGCTGTTAACCGAGTTGCTTCTTGTTCCCAGTGTATAGGGCCTGATTTCTTCCACCTCCATTTGCCTGTGTGACTTTCAGCATGTCACAAACAAAACAGTTAGTTATGTACTCACCATAACGATCGATGTATGTGGTCCATCTCGCCTACATTCATTACTGATGGGTTCGGAGCCGAGAATCGGCTCCGACTCGGCCGACTATTTTCTAACACGAAGTCTCTAATTGGTTGAGCTAACTGGTATCCCAGGATGCACCTTGCCCTAACCCCCAGATCTTGTTTGCATACATCGCAATCACTCTACATACACAAACCTCAGTAAGAGGAATATCACCCACCAGGAAAAAGGAATAAAAAACAATTCTGAAGGGTCTCAGAGCAATCCTTCAGGAAGGGGGCAGGTGGGAGGGTATGTAAGAATGTAGGCAAGATGGACCACATACATCGATCGTTATGGTGAGTACATAACTAACTGATGTTATGTGGTCCTATCTCGCCTACATTCATTACTGATGGGACAGCGTCCATAGCACCTCTAACCCGGGAGGCTCATAGGAAAATACTCCTGAGAACAGTGGAACCAAAGGAAGCCTGGCCTCTAGATGCCACGTCCAGCTTGTAAGGAGAGATAATGGTATGATGAGAAGCCCAGGTGGCCGCTGCACAAATGTCGCCCAAGGAAAGCCTGGCATGATACGCTATTGAAGTCGAGACTGCCCTGGTGGAATGAGCCTTAACTGGATATGGTAAATTTCTGCCTGCTGATGAGTAAATAAAGGAAATGCAAACCTTAATCCACTTAGAAATTGTGCACTTGGAAACAGGGCCACCCGTTCTATTCTCTGAGGAGGACACAAACAATTGATCCAATTTTCTTGCATGTTTCGTCCTGTGTAAATAGAATCTCAGTTGTCTATGCACATCCAATTGATGAAATTTGAACTCTGCTTTGTTGAAGAAGTTTGGAAAAAAACACAGGTAACTCAATGGATTGATGGAGGTTAAACGTGGAAGACACCTTAGGGAGGAAGGACGGATTAAGTCTCAAGGATACCCTGGCCTTATGGAAGATCAAATACAGGGCTTAATGGACAACGCTTGAAGTTCTGATACGCTTCTAGCCGAAGTGATGGCCACCAAGAACGCCGTCTTCCAGGATAAGAATTTTAGTTCGCAAGTGGCAGCCGGCTCAAAGGGTGGAGAAGAGATGGCTTGCAACACCAGATTTAAATCCCATGGCATGACGGGTTCTGACACAGGAGGGCGAAGTAACCAGGCTCCTTTCAAAAAGGCCTTGCAAAGTTTATGGCCCATAAGAGCGGGCTCGTAGGATACATGGACGTTAGAAATGGCCGCCAGCTGCACCTTAATGGTCGTGGGAGCGGAGCCCTGTCAGAAGAGCACAGCTATAAAGTCTAAGACCGCCGATATAGGGGCTGTGAAAGGGTCCAGGCCTTGGGCCTGAGCCCAGGTGGAAAATCTCTTCCATTTGCTGGAGGACTTGTGAGACGACGATAAGATATGCACCACCTCAGGCGAAAGGGAATGTAGTCTAACTAATGATGGAAGTGGAGCAGCCAGGTTGTCAACCTGAGGGACTGTAGGGAGGGGTAGAACTGTCCCTACATGTCAGTCAATAGGTCTGGCACTGAATCCAGAGTCCAAGGACCGTCCACTGTGTACTGCTGAAGGAAGGGGAACCAGACTTGGCGGGGCCAGTGTGGAGCAATTAGAATCATCTTGCTTCCCAAGTAAATGGCTTTCTGAATCACTCTTGGTAACAGAGGAAATGAAGGAAAGGCATGGAGCAGACCAGGAGGCCAACCGTGGACTAGTGTGTGTCCCTGGGTGACTCCCCCTGGGGGGGGGGGGTCAGGGTGAAGTAGTTGCTGCATTTGGCATTGAGAGGACTGGCAAAGAGATTGCAGCAAGGCTGACCCCACCTGCTGAATATCCGAGTCGCAACTTGGTTGTTCAGAGACCACTCGTAGGGCATCAGAATAGCTCTGCTTAGCCTATCTGCTATCACGTTGGATTTTCCCAGAATTTGCATTGCCACTATAAACTGTAGGGAAGACACTGCCCAATTCCACACTCTCATGGCTTCTCTGCAAAGGGGGTAAGACTTGGTTCCTCCTTGCTTGTTCAGGTACCACACAACTGACATGCTGTCCGAGTGAATAGCAATCGTTCCCCAGGGAAGAGAGCTCTGGAGTGCTTGCAACGCTAATAGCACTGCTCTCATCTCTAGGACATTGATGTGTAAGTGTACCTCGTGATCCTGCCACGTGCCTTGGACAGTTCTTCACAGATAATGCCCCCCCACCCTATCTGGGAAGCGTCCGAGGTCACTGTGGCAGCCAGAGACAAAGGAACGAGATTCCTCCCCTTGTCCAGGTTGGAGGAACATAACCACCAACGGGGATCCTGTCTGCATTGTTCCGTGAGGAGAATTGGATGAGAGAGATGGAATTTTTGAAAGGACCACTGGAGTGAAAGGAGCCAGTGGAGGATCCGCATGTGTAGCCTGGCTAAGGGCATTAGCATGATGGTCGCTGCCATGGATCCCAATAGCTGAAGAACTAACCTGGCTTGAACCTTCTTGCGGGGCAACAAAGCTTGGACCTGAGATTGCAACACTGTTAACCTTTCTAGAGGTAGAAAGGCCGTCATTTGAACAGAGTCTAGCTCTGTGCCTATAAATACAACACGCTGTGAGGGCAGCAAGGCAGATTTTTCCCAGTTTAATGTAAATCCCAGCCTTTGGCAAAGGGTTATGGTAGCCTCCCTGGCTTGAATGAGGAGATGCCTGGTGGGGGCGGCAAGGAGCCAATCGTCCAGGTAAGGAAAAGGAAAGACAGAGCATTCCTTGTTTAGGTGACATTCCTGAGCCCACACAAGAAATTCCTTTTGAAGGCAGGTATTATTTGAATGACAGTGTCAAATCTCTTGCAGTGCTGAGTCCATACATTTTTGAGATACCATTGAAGGCCATCTGGGCTGCTGTATTCAGTCTCACACCCAGAAAGCACATGTCTTGAGAGGGTACTAGACTGGACTTATTCGTTCACAGAATACCCTAGGCATCATCTTAGCACTGCTACATATTCCAGAGATGCTGTAGAAGGTGTTCCTTTGAGCCAAAAAGGCAGTCCAGTGATCCTTGCCCAGCAGAGGTAGCAGTTGCTAACGTCAAAACATCTTGAACTGGGGAATGTCCATAAGTGTTGAGGATAGATAAGGACTGGCTGAATAGCCCCTATCTGGAGTAACTGAGAAAACTTGCTTGTGAGCCTTTTTCTTTGTGGAGGAGAACATCTGGCATGCCTTTTGAAGGGGCATTGTGTGGAAAAAAAAAAAAACCCTGATGAATGATGATATCCAGCACCCATCTGTCTTGAGTGATTAATTCCAAATTTTCTTTGAGACAGACTTTACACCCCTCGGAAAGGAGCTGCCAGAGTCCACGTCCACTGGCAGCCGAAAAGGCAGGTCATTGGTCTCTGCTGCGAGGACCCCAGCCCCTGCCCCCCTGCCCTCACCAGCAGGGTGAGCTGATCTCACCCTCGAGGCCTGCACAGCATCAAAACCACATGCAAGAATGCTTGCTACCCAATGAGCAGACACACATGAACTATCCAGCAAGCAAATTACACTCCTATACCTCATCCAAAGCATCACCCAGATTTTTTCAATTGTGAAAGGAGGAGATTTTTGATAGGCATGTGAAACTGACAGTTCCAAAGCAAGTCTATTTCAAGTGAAAGAAGTATATACTTTCTTACCCCACCTATCAAAGCCCTTGCCTCTTTATCCTCTCAGAGAGTACACCATTTCTGGAGTCAGAGTAATCTTGGCCTTCCATTTAATTGTGCTCCTCATGAGTGAAGAGTCTCTGAAAAATGAAAATCCAGAAGGAGGGCTTGGAAGAGTGGGAATCATCATCATCATCAGAATAAGTTTCAGGCCCTAAACAAGGTATACACAATGTATGATAATCCTATCGCGGGTCTGCTCTCTCCAAGAAGAAATACAGTTATTTTTCTTTTTCTGACATCCGTTAAGAATGCAAAAAAAAAAAAACCAAAAAACGGGTTACGCCTGGAATCCTAGACATCTCAGGTGAGCTATCACCACTGCCAAACACTTGGTAAACACCCTGGGGGCTGTGGTGAGACCAAAGGGCAGGGCTCAAAACTGGAAATGACTGGCTCCCAGCCGGAAGCGTAAATGATTCCTGGATGTCTTGATGTGGTAATAGGCATCCTTGAGATTGATGGAGCACATCCATACTCCCTCTCCCAGCAATGGGAAGATGGATTGAAAAGTGACCATTCGGAATTTGGACTTCAAGAAGTAGTGATTCAATCGGCTGAGATCCATAATGGGTCTCAGATCCCCTGTTTTTTTCGGCACCAAAAAGAGTCTTGAGAAAGTTCCTGATCCGATCTGGTCTGAGGGGACCGGTTGGATGACTCCTTTTCTTAGCAGCTTTGATATCTCTAGTGCTGCTTGATCCCTTTGACTGGGTGGAACGTCCGGGATTTTTTTGATTGGGGGAGGGGGTGAAGCAAAGGGAATGGTGTAACCTCTGGTAATTATTCGAAGCACCCATAGATCCTGAGTGATGCTCTTGCAGGCTTGAGGATGCCTCGAAAAACGGCCCCTGACTGGCTCCAGAATAGCACAGTCGGGTGATCCCTCAGGGATGCTGATAGGAAGATCCACGAAAGGAGTCGGGGTCTCCCAAATTGCGGGGGCCTCCTCTGCCCCTAGGACGGCGTCCTCCAGAATAATTCCCCCCTCCTCTGCCACTGGAGGGGGGCTCACCATGAGTGGTGGCGGGGAAAGACTTTTTTGATTCTTGAATCACATCTTCCCTCCTCTCTGAGCCTTGGGATAAGGCCTAGAGGGAAGAGAAAAACGGCCCCCTATGGCAGATAAAGTCTTACCCTCCTGCTCACATCTGGTGAGAGTGTCTTTCACTTTGGGTCCGAAAAGAGAGGACCCATCGAAGGGGGCGTCAGTGAAGGAAGACTTGAAGGCCTCCGCAAAGTGATATAGGCGCATCCAGACTTGCCTCCTAAGAGCCAAAACTGAACTAGCTGCCCTACTCGCCCCTTCGGCTGCATAAGATATGAGCCTCATGGACGAGTGGACAATGGAAACCAAGGGTAGACAACTGGGCGTTAACAGTCTGCACTACCGTCTCAGGCATGTTACCCGTCAAGGTATCTCCCAACTCTTTGAGGAGATCTCTCTGGAGCAGAGTAAAGTGACAAAAATTCAGTGACCGCAGTGTAAAGGTCGCTGAAGACGGGGTACGCTTCCCATACAGATCCATACTCCTGGACTCCTTGTTAGGAGGATGGACGGAAGAAGTCTCTGCAACTTCCTGCTGAGTGGCTGACGCCACCACCATGGCATCTACAGGAACCCCTTTTGTCAAGAATCCCTGGGGGAGCAGACAGGAACTTATTCGGACTGGGCACCGGTTCCACGGAATCAGGGTGCTCCCACACCCTTCGACAAATCAGGTCTAAGAGTTCATCGAACGGTGGAGACACCCAGAAGGCGGAAGGTTGAGCTCTGAAGGCCTTGAGGAATACAGACTCCTCCTCAGAGGGGGTATTGGAAGGCCAGTCGCCTCTCTGCCTCAATATCTCCAGGATGTCAGAGAAAGAGACATCGGAGGACGACTTAGGGGACCCCTCTGCATCTTCAAGGTCGGTATCAGAGTTGATGGACTCATCTTGGGAGTCTATGTGCTTCCTCTTGCACAACTTCTTCCTGGGAGGCTCCTCAGGCACAGATTCTGAGGGACCCTCAGAAAGTTGGGGACCACTCATGGGGGTGTCCTCAGGCCTTCGAGCTCCACTGTCCACAGATAAGGGGCGTCAGAGGCTCTAGCCAGGGTGTATGGGGACGGAGCGACAGATCCAAGTGATGTCACCGACGACCTGGCCAGTGCGCTCATGGCCTCGAAGGCACCCCCCCCCCCGAATCAGAGGACTGACCAGTCTCCGATACCACAACCGGAGTCGGGGTCCCCCTAGCCGAAGCACCGAGAGGGAGACTCGGGGCCGACAGAAGTCCCGATGCATCCCCCTCGGGCCCGACCGAGGAAACCCTAGTGCCGAAACCAAATGACGGAACCGAAATGGATGGAGCCGACGACTGCTCCGATAAACCCGCCAGGGGTATCCGAGCCGGCGCAAGGACATCACTCGGCGCCGAACACTCCGGCTCCGACGACACAGAGGTGCTCGGAGGAGGAATCATCGGTACCAACAAGGGGGTAGGCTCCGAAGCCGACTGGGTCGGAGCCGAAAACAATTTGGCTAACACCGTGACTGAAGGAGCCTCTGGACCACCCTATCCACGTCCAAATCAGACAACCTCGAGGATTTGGAGGAAACTGAAGGAGATGAGGATCTCCTACCTATGGACTCCTGTCTAACACTGGGTGACCGGCTCCGAATTGGCTCCAAAATGATCGGATCCGAGGTAGACTCCAGTACCACAGATACCTCCTGCCGCCCCAAGGACAATGGAGCTGAGTAGGCAGTACCCAAAACAGAGCTCTTGTCCTGCGGCTCCGAAGCCAAAGGAGCCGAGGAGGTTGTAACTATTTTCAAAATCTTCTCCGGGGGCTCCCAAGAACTAGATGGAGCCAGAGATCTTTTCTTAGTTCTGGTATATTTAGACTTGCCAGTAGAAGAAGCAGACTCTAGATCCTTTTCAAAAGAGGGCTTGACTAGGCCCTTCAAAATCAGTTTATTTTTCCTTTCCTGCAGCACCCTAGAGCTGAAGGAATGGCAGACACTGCATGATTCTTGTAAATGAATCGCACCAAGGCAATAAACACAGATGGCATGCCCATCTGTAATAGACATTTTATAAGCACATTTAGAGCATTTTTTTAAACCCGGAGGGTTTATGCTCCTTCTGCTCTTTCGACATGTCCAACAATATCCAAACACTCAACAACAACAGGAGAAAGGCGGGAAACACTACTGGACACAGGAACTCTAATTTAAACGATCCCTAGGAAAAGGAACAGACAACAAAACACACTATAGGACGAATGTGAAGGAGAGGACTAGGTCCCTCTAAATTAAACGGGCCTAGCCCACCAAACACAAGGGAAACCAGACACACTCTCCAAAAAACGAACCGAACAGGCTCAAACACACACAAAACATAATATAGCTATGAGAATAGCTTTTTTTGTATAAAAGAGAAGTACAAAACTTTAGAAAGTTTAGTAAAAGTGTACTTAGCCACAGCCAAGCTCGAGACCACGTCCTAACTCAACGAGCGGCAAACGAGATCTGAGGGTTGGGGCGAGGTGCATCCTGGGATACCGGTTAGCCCAGCCAATTAGAGACTTTGTGCTAGAAAACAGTCGGCCGAGTCGGAGCCGAGAACAGTAATTAATGTAGGCGAGATAGGACCACATAACATCAATGGTTCCCAGTCACCCCTGAAAAGGGACAACACAGAGTTCAGCTTGCTTACCGGTCAAACAGATAAAATAAATAAAGAACCTAAACCTTAAGCTAACTCAGACAGGCTTCCAATACTAGGCGTGAAGCATATATAGTCCACTACTTGCCTGGACCAAGTACAAAGAAGTGCAATCATGAACTGCTGATGACTTGGGCCATGTACAGTTATGTTCTTGCCCAACTGCTAAGATCATGGAAACCCCCTAGTGGATGGACTGGCAATGGTGGTCCCTAACACTTCTAAGGAACTATCTGCAAGACAATTCAGGCAGAAACTAACATGCACAACAGGACCATGAAGAAGGTCCTTGTTGCAAATGCTGGTTTCTACAAGATGCACAGGAAGGAAAATGTTTGGAGAGATTTATGGGTGCCTATAGAAAGTTCAGTGACTGCAACTGCAAGCCATTTGACAAGATAACAAGTGTAATATGGAAGAATATACCTGAATTCCGAAACTGCAATTATCATGCAGTATTCTTCCTATGGAGTGGTACAATAGCATGGGCCATGGGGAACAATTCCTACTCGGGGATGACTGAAGGTAAAGCCCCCTGCAAAAAATGTTAGTCTTTTTTTTCCTTTGAATCTTAAAGTACATTTTTAAAGTTAAAAGGCATGCACTTCTAAAAGGTAACTAAAACACACCCATTTTATATATAAATTTATGTGTGTGTGTGTGTGTGTGTGTGTGTGTGTATATATGTATGTATGTATGTAACACACACACGTATTTTTTTCCCTAACCGTAAAGGACTTTCTGCGAGTTGATGTTCCTAACCAACGCTGCTGAAAGTTACATGCAAGACAGAATGACTGAATTTCTGAAAGTAAAAGACACTCGGGTTCTGCAGGCAGCAAAAATTGTAACGGACTTGACCTTGAAGCTTTATACAGGAACTAGCCTGGGTCAGACATCTGTTAAGGTGTGGGAAAATGTAAATGTCTCAGGTGACTTCACCTGTGTTTACCATTTGGCACACACTGTGGGTACACTAGAGAGGAGGACAAAAGGAGGTAATGTGTGAATGCCCTACTGCAAATCTCAAACTTTAGGTGCTCTGTATATGTGTGCATGCTGATAGGCATCTCATAAGTAGAATGGCTTCCTTTAAGGGTCAGGACAACTGCAGAGAAGGCATCCTAAAATGTTTAACACCAAAAATCTTCTTGGGTTCAACAGATCTAGGAAAGCCTCCACAAACTTTACTTTGACAAGAGAGTCTTGAGCAGAACACTTTCCCCCTGCTTGGCCTGGAGTATATTATCTCCTGCTCTGCAGTCTACAAGCTGGCATAAAAACAGATTTTGACACGAAGCAGACTACTGACCATAGGACATACTCCTCTAAAAAACTACTAGAATTTGGAAGTGTAACCTATATTTATGGCTTCTAAGACCTGCTGATCCAAAGCCAGAAAGGACCAGCTCTCTAAATATTAAGACACTCCAACTCTGGAGGAGATGGGACACGGAGAAAAATTTTAAGACGGTTACAGCAGATGGGACTTTGTACAGGTGAAAAGAGATTCCCCAGCAAGCCCATCTTATCTCCCTTCTGTTACTATGAAACTGCTGCCTCTTTTAAGACTAGTACTTTTGTTTACAACTACCCATTACTATTTTCTGCAGGAATACCACTGATTTTGGGGATAATTTAATGAACGGCTAAATACTTCGGGAGTAGAAAAACTGCCTTACCTACTGATGAGATTTGCCCTGTTCCTCCATTTTTTAACACCACCTCGGAGGGTTAACAAAAAGCAACTTTTATCTAGGCGGTATAATGAGTCTATATTTAGTCAAACTGCACATTCACAGAACACTAAACATCGATCCTTCCTTTAATCAAAATGCCAAATCATTGTAAAGATTTACATGGAACAATATTTGGCCAACATCAAGGAAGTAGAACAAAGCACTTATGGAAACTTAGCTGTAAGGAAACCTGCCCTTTCCCCACTGCAGTGCAAGCTCAGAGTTGGTATATAAAATTAGCAGAGGGGTGCACAGCCCCCATAAGAGAAAGATTAGGTGAACACCGTTCACTCCTACAACCCCTGCTAATCATACATACCAACTCAGATCACACTACAATGGGGAAAGGGCAGGTTTCCTTGTACTTAAGTTACCAGTAAGTGCTCCGTTCCACTTCCTTGATGTTGGCCAACTATCATAATTTAATCAAAAAGCCAAATCATCGTATAACTTTACATCAAAGGAAGATTCAATGTTTAGTGTTTGATGAACATGCTGTTCAATGACTAAACATGGACCCGGATACAACTGCTACTCAACATCTTCAGTAAAGCTTAATTCTAATGCAGGCTCATCTCTTTAGAAACATGTTCCCAATGCTACCACCCTGGCACATGCATCCACTTCATCACAGAAGCACTTTACAAAGTGCTTTCTCACACATCTTCATCCAAGACATTTTGAGCCATCTCCTCTACTGTGTTTCAGAAATGTCATCTTTGTACTTGAACATATTTTTGCACGTCATAAATGTGCAGGGTGGCCAAGGTGTACATTTTTTTAACCAAATCTGTTGGTGATCCAGCTTTCCTTAACATTAAAGGGGGTCTGGATGCCCTCAAACATACGAGTATATTACAAAGATCAGTCACTAGGTCCCTAAACAATACCTATATGCCCTTCCTAATACTATAAAACCTACTTGGGGTGCGAGACAGACTTGTGACAGACTTGCAATTTACACACTACAATGCAATTACTAAACTGTGAAAGCTCTTAATTGCATGTTAAAAGCAAAACTATAGCTCAGAGAATTCCCCTTACAAGACATAGCGACCTCAGAATTATTACATGTAAGGAGTGGGGCAGCAGTCTCTGTTGACAACTATGAAGTAATCAAGGGGATTAAAGGCTGAACATGGGAAAATTTCCAATTAAGATACAAGCATGACCTGAAATAAGATGGCAAATCATCAAATGCTGTTAATGTTCTTACCATTGTCCCAGTCCTCCTCACAAGGTGGAGTCTCCCAGCTACTCGGAGTTTCCCATCTCTTGGGTGAAACAGCTTCATTTACTGCAGGGAGAAAATGCCCAATGAAGTTAATTCTCAAGATATTATATGCCAAGTACTAACTTAAAAGATTAAAAACTTACACATAACTAAATAAGAAATGCTGCCAGTACTACCAACTAAATTACTAGCTTCAAACAGAAGCACTGCTGTATACATTTGAGAATTCTTAGGACTGAAATTTTTAGTATTCTCGCCCCAGCAGAGGTTCTGCATACATAAGCAGTAATGTAGGATCCTACAACCTGGAACAGTAACCAATATAAAAATATAATATTGGTTTTAAGATATATTTTAAAATTTTAAATAATTAAGAATTGTAATGTATTGTGTGTGATTATGAGCAATTCTTATATTAGTTTTTATATGTGATGTCATGTACTTACGCCTTAAAGATGTATAATCTAATAACTGAAGGAATATTTAGATTGAATGATTAAATTTCAAACAGTATAAATCATGGGGGTATAGGGATTTTCTTGTAACTGAAGATGCCCTGTAGTAAAAGGGCAAAAGTGCTTATTTTAAAATGTAATGCATTTAACAGAGTTCTATGCTGGCTTGACACTTGTTTTTGTTAAACCTGGAACAGTAAGTTAGAGCTCTGACAAGGTGAACCTTATATTTTAAGTGTTTGGTATAAGTAGTATGGTGATAGGACACCACTCAAATTATATATATATTTTACTACTCTGCAGTACATTACAGTTCTCTTAGGAATTCACCTTAACTGCAAATATTTTAAGTATGGCCACTGCTGCAGCAGTGATTATTTGGGACTTCTGTAATAGAATGCCTTACATCCAGCCTAAGTTTCAGAGCTTTGCACCACCCAGCCAGGCAGACACCCTTTTAACCTGATCAGTATACAATGGAAATCCAGTAACACCATACTTAGTTTGCTACCCCTGGTTTCCCCTTGTGGTAAAGTCTAAGACCACACCACAAAAAAGGTCACTGTATAAAGCAGATCCCTGACCAAGGTGCTCAACCACAGGGAACCAACAAAGCTGCATCTCCAAATACTAGACACCTTGAGGTAAGATCTAACACCACAGCACAAGTCACTGCATAAAGCAGACTCCTAACTAGCATTTTCAAACAGAAGGGATCTACAAAACTAGTTAAAGCTGAGGAGAAACTGAACTTTATGAGAGTGACAGAGGGAGAAGGTAATGAGTATGTATGGATTCCAACACTAAATACACTCCAGGAAAGGAAAAAAAAATGTTGGAGAGAGGAAGATATGGATCCAAATGCAGACAACTCTAACATATACAATTTTGCAAATTCCTAATACAGGTGTATCATATTCAAACATACTGTCCACTGCTGCAGTGATAATTACTTGAAAAAAATCTCAAAACTTGCAAACCTTAAAGTGGCTGGACCTGAGAAGAGAGCGAGTTGTAAGAGGCCTTGCAACACAGAAGTGGCCCGGAGGAAATATCCAGGTGTAATGTATGAAGAGATGACCAGTTACTTCCAAAATGGAAAACTATTGACCCTTCTAGGAAGAATTGACTGCAATGCCTCTACCAGAATGCAACCTCACTTATCTTGGAACAGTTCTGTCAGGAAGATTCAATGAACTACCCATATAGAAATTATTTCTTTGAAACTATGTTTGAGCTCCCATGGGCAAAGGACACAAACAGCTGGTCTGTTTTGTTCAGATAGGATCTCAGCTGCATACCTATAGAATGCAAGATCCTCCCCAAAATGGGGGTGGGGTGTAAAGTAAAAATAGGGAGGTGGATGTCAGATGCAAGGATACTCCAGTCACTACTTTAGGCATGATGGAATGGGTAGAGTAAAATTTGACCCCATCTTGTGGACAATGAGAAAATGTTCTCTGCACATGAGGGACTGTATTCAGAAATTCTTCTGGAGGAGGGTACTGCCACTAAAAACATATTCCCAGGACAAGTACTTGAAGGGTGCAGTAGCAGCAGACTCAAAAAAAACAAATGCAATGTTAACTTTTCTAGGATACAACTGAGATCACATGGTAGAGAGGACACCAAGATGACGTTTGCGAAGGACTCCCCATGAAGATTTGTTTTCCAGCTAGTCTAAAACAGAGTGGGGTTTCTCAAGGCAGGCATGCTGAAATGTTAGATGCATACACCATGAGGTGTAAATCCACCCAGATTTAAAAACGGTTTGACAGGTAACAGGAAAATGGACACCATGTGCCGAGTCCCCTTCAGGAATATTTTTTCCATTTTTTTCAACTTCCTCTTATTAGGTTTCGACCCTCATATAAATAGAAAGCATGTCCTCAGAAAACAAAGGCCTAAAGGTAATGACAAGTAGACCATCCACACGGTCAGTCTTAAGATCTTAAGGATGAGGTGTGGGACAGATCTCATGACGGTATCAAGAGGTTCACACACTGGGCAGTGGTAAAGGATATGCCCATACCATGATCATTAGGAGGAAGAACAAGTACTACATCAAACAAAAGTGGCCACCAGTGGCATTTGGTTTGACCTGCACTAAATTTTGTATAACCCTGAGGTAAGGTACTAGTGGAAAGGCATACAAAAACGAGCCTGTCCAGCCTACTTTTCTAAAACTAAAAAAGGAGAAAACATCTGCTACCCAGGACCTGGGAAAAGGGATCTATGAAATTATTTTGTAATTTTCTGGTGAAGCAATAGGAAATCCCACCTATTGACCAGATCCAGAAAAATATTCCTTCTCTAACATCTATTTCTGGTCAGCACAGTTAATCTGCCAATATGTTGTACTGAGAAGGAATACAGAGTGCCTTGAAAATCATGTCTGCCTGCCTCCTAGGTCAAACTGCATGCATCCAACAAGAAAGTGGAGATGAAAATGCAAGCTCCTTGAACCTGGAGAGTGAAAAAAAACATTACCACATGCATGATGATGTACTACTATGATATTGTTTGACATTGTGCAAAATTTTAGCTTTCAGCTGTTGCTATTATTTCCATTACACCAATGTATCTTATGTAACTTGTACCAAGCACATGGACCCTCAGACTTTCTGAATGAGCCCTACTACAATTTTTTCCAGAGTGTGTTTAATGATACTTGGGGGACACTATGGAGGCTAACCCAATATTAAGGGCTTCCACGTTTAGGTTCATTTTGTATGCATTATGATTTTTTAAGTGGGTAGAAGTGGAATGAGGGACACCAGAGACACGCAAGCTAACACTATTCCTATGTACCACTGGCATTTACTCCTGGGTAATCTACTTACTGCATCAGGATGGAGTAAAGTCATGTATTCCAAAGTCATTAGAGCCTCTTACTGTAATATGGTGAGCTATGCTATTGAGTTGAAATAACTGGCAAATGGAGGTCACTGTTAAGAGTATGCTCAACAAGGTATTAAGGTTGAAAGTCATTTTGCTACAAATATGCAACATAAATAAGGTATAAAATAAAGCTTTCTTAAATGTAGAAATAGAGTTTAGCAATATGTGATTAGCATCGATACTAAATGACTGTGGCTTGAAAAATAAGGAATTTACTTAATGGACATGTTTTCCTATAGAATCAGTATGCATTTCACACAGTCAGCAAGAAAGCTGGCCTCTTACAGACTTAGCAAAAATGTAAAAACCAGGATGTATGCATTTCACATGGTCAGTAAGAGCAAAAATGTAAAAAAGCAGGATGTATGCAGCTTCTGTTAAGAATGAACAGGAAAACAATCTGTACATGTTTCTATCATATGACACTGTTAAGCAAGGAAGTTTGAATGGATAAAGACAATACCAGCATTATTTATCTACAAGATGAAAACATATTTTTCTGCAAACACCAGCAAACAGATGTTTTCATACAAAGACCAAAACAGAATACCAAGAAGAAAAACAGTATGTAAAACCACTACAAAGAGACTATAGCAAATGAAATTGTTGGGAGAAGTATTTTATACAAAAAACTATCATTTATGCTGAACGAGAAGTAAAAAGTGGTGCGGTGTAATTAAAGCTGCAACAGTAGTACGTGTGGTTTGTTATAAAAAGCTATTAATTACTGCATCACTGTACAAGTAACAGAGTTAGGTGCTACCTCAGTATATATTCTGCAAGTTTCTGTGGGTAACAGACTGATTTCAGCAGAATCCAGCCAGTAGGCTCTTAGGGTCTTAAGACGGCTTTGGATCCATCACAGTAACAGCACCTTGATGCTTCATTTTTCAATGGTGAGCCTAGCCTGCATTCAAACACAGGGGGAGTGATGGTAAGACCTGCAGAGGGTCACTTCAGTCAAATTGCAGTAACTAACATTTGTACATATGTGTAAATCCTAAACAAAAGTATTCTAGTTTATGCAGCTTGCAGTAGTACAGTTTCTCAGATGCCTGAATCCAGATTGAAACTGCAGTGCAGGAAAGTCGCAGTGCCATAAATTCTCCAAGAAAGGTGAACACCAACTTTTCACAGCATCTCGCTGCCTGCTGTGTTTCACCAGCTTCTCGAGTGACTCTGAAAAATTTCCAGCCATCTGCAACAACAGCCTGTTTTCTTGCTAAGTGGCAAGACCCTTTTCAGTGTCACATTTTTAGTATAGATGCTAATAGACAGAATTCAAGCAGGTGTAAGTCAAGCTTTACTCTTAATGTAGCAGAACAAGATAAAATATGGAGTAAACTGCAGTGTTGGTATACACAGCACATTAGTAAATGTAAAACCTTATATGGGCAAGTTGCTAGTAAGGCATTATGCAAATGGATTACAATATCTGACTGGTATCCCAAAGAAAACCATGTGAGGTATGACAAATGTTTATTGTATAAATCATATGAAACTTTGTGTACAATGTCCTAAAAATACAGATGTTAATGGCAAAGAACCACAAAGAGTTAATATGCTTACATTATATTCAGATGTTGGACAGTTATGTCCTGTCACCACATGTAAAAGGTTTATTTCACAGTTACAACAGAAGTCAAATCACTTACTGACAGAACATCCAGTATATCTTATTACAAAATAATGTAATAAACTTCTAAAAGACAGACACAATGAGTTCAGGAAGTTTAGACAAGTTATACAAACATTTTTTTCAAAACTGCATAGGAGTTTTAGATTCAGTAGAACAGGTTACTGAAAAATGTCAGAAAGACCATGCAGAATTACAGAAAACTCTTGAACAGCAGTTAAAGGATAAAGAAAATAAATTAGCTGAACTGACAAACTGACTTCCTCCATACAACAGCTGAGCTTAAGAAAACACTGTAAAAGTGCAGGAAACTACGCTGATCTGTACAAAAGAGATATATTTTATAATATGTGTTTTGAAAATGGTTAAGCATACATAGTAGGCTCTGATGTGACTTTCATTCAGTTAAAGCAAGATATCAGTACTACAGTAAAGTAGAGCGTATGACTAATTCTCATAGCATAGTCAAAAGGTAAACAAAACAGTTCTAGCGCATAAAAATCAAATGAAAATAGTTAACAGTAAAAATCTGAAGTCGCAAGACTGACATGCATGTATTTTATTTTCATCTAAAGTACACCTGTTAAAATGCACAAGAGAAAAGGCAGACAACAGCAAATGTAAATCATGTAGATATAAACGTGTTAGTTAAGCCAATATCTATTTTTTTTTAGAATTGTATAGTAACACCACACCAAACAGTTAAAGTTCTGAATTTTAAAAATAAATAAAATCACAGATGGTATCAGTCCAGCAGTCTTTGTAAAATGAATGGCAGACCAGTTAAATAAATAAAAAAAAAATGCTGAAATCCAAGTTACAAAAACATGTACGCTAATTGTAAAATAATGTT
Organism: Protopterus annectens; assembly: GCF_019279795.1. Classification (NCBI taxonomy): domain Eukaryota; kingdom Metazoa; phylum Chordata; order Ceratodontiformes; family Protopteridae; genus Protopterus; species Protopterus annectens. Next base: position 1,117,162,209 of record NC_056743.1, read on the forward strand.
TATTTATGTAGTATAAATGCATAGTTTTGCAAATAACAAACACTTAACAGATGACAACAGGAAAAAAGCCAAAAGGGTTAACTATAGTTTACAAAGTCTGAAATGTGAGCTTTTCTCAGACTGGATGAATAGTTACAGGAAATGTTGGAAAGATAAAGTTAAAAAAAAGACTGATTGCCAGAAAAGTGGCTTGAGTTTTTCTAAAAACCATTATTGTTATTAAAACATAACTGTTAAATGTTCACATGCAACACTATTTGGTAATTGTAATAAAACGTCACAACTGTGCATGCATGTCACGGACAATCAAGTAAATGTTAAGTAAAAAAAAAAACTGTGTTACATAAAGTACAGCCCACAAATGGGCTATAGTATACATACAGTTCAAATTAAGTATACAGGAAGATACAAATAACTACTAGTAGTAGTAGACAGCAAAGGCAACAGAAAAAAATATATTCTGTCATTGAAAACCGCCAAATAATTATCAAATCAGACAAAGGTCCATAGTTTGTTAGTAATCTAATAAAGTAAATGTATAACCAAAGTGTTGGGCTGGTATACATTCTAGTCATACAGCATAAAGCAAATAAACACTACTGCAATACTACAGGGGGAGGGGTACTTTCTCAGTTTTACACTGACTGTATAAGCAGTACTACAAAATGGTCTAAAATAGAGTGTGAATGGATAAACACAATACCAGCATTATTTCTCTACAGGATGAAAAATTTTTCTGCAAACACCAGCAAACAGATGTTTTCATACAAAGACCAAAACAGAATACCAAGGAGAAAAACAGGATGCAAAACCACTATAAAGAGACTATAACAAATGAAACTGTTGGGAGAAGTATTTTGTACAAAAAAGTTATTTATGCTGAACAAGAAGTAAAAAGTTACAGGTATAACTAAGCTGCAAAAGTACGTGTGGTTTGTTATAAAAAGCTATTTATTAATTACTGCATCAATGTACAAGTAACAGAGTTAGGTGCTGCATCAGTGTATATTCTGAAAGTTGCTGCGACAACTAGACTTTGAATTCAGCAGAATCCAGCCAGTAAGACCTTCGGGTCTTAAGACGACTTTGGATCAGTCACAGTAACAGCACCGTGATTAGCACCTTGGTACTTCATTATTCAGTCACGTTCTCCTGGGGCAAACCTACAAAGGGGGTGTACTGTAATGAAGCCCTCACTACAGACCAAGTGACCAGACAATAATTAAATGCTTGGGCACTCAATGGTGCAGGCAGGTGCATGTGCCCATTCCAGGGAGTGAGGGTGGGTTAAAGTGAGGCATCTACCTTCCACATGTACCACAGAAGGACAGGCAAGATGGTACAAGCATTCTAGGAGTTGGCGTTCAGTGAGCCTCTGTAAGCAAATTAGCAGATGAATTAATTCACATGTGAAAGACACAGTTAGTCCTCAAGGTGACATTCGAAACTCACTACCCTGCTGAGAGGGCCAAGTCTAAAAGTTTTCAACTGTCAGGATGCCGACAACAGCATAAGATACTCTGATCTGTGACATGATGGCAGCCTATCCAGATGTCTCTCTCCCCTTAACAAATGTGAACACAGGTCCTCAATGCTATGGAAAGTACAGCTGTGCAAGTTTTACTTACCTGTAACAGTAGATGTTTCTACAATTCACTGCTTTACTGGCATTCAGGTAGTAGTGCCCTGCAACCTTCCTCTGGCTGTCTACCAAAGCTAAGTCCCTTCTACTGCCTGTATGTGTGATGGGTCACCTAGCAATACATCGACTGCCTTTCAGACACGCCGACAAGACCAGTTCAGTTTTCTAGGGTCCAACTGAAAGAAATGAAAATGCAAGCTTTGCAAACATCTACTGTTCCAAACCAAAAACCACACACACAGTCTGTTGGTGCTCAACTTCAACAGCAAATCCAATACTAAACTATATACATACAAAATAAGAGGATCGTGGATGGGTACTGCCAGTAAGACAGTGTGTCCTATGAACATCTATTGCTACGATAAGTAAAACTTATGCAGCTGTACTATGTTTAACAAACACAATGCTTACTGACATTTGGGGAGATTCCCAAAGTTTACCCATCCTGGGAGGGGGAAGGATAAGGGTCCAGAATCCCCTGAAGAAATGTCCTAGCAAAGCCTACTCTGGATTAAGAAAAGGTATCCAGCTTGTAGTGCTTTGTTAAGCTATGAAGAGAGGATCAAGTTACTGTCTAGAATACTTCGAGTCCACTCCTTTTCAATATACCACTGAAGAGGAAAAGGCCCTGTTTGGAATGTACCTTTACCCTGCCTCGATTTGCCTTGCCATGGTGGGTGTAACAAAAAAATAACAGAGAACAACCAATAAGCAATTGTTTGCTTAGAAACAGGTCGACCCTTCTTTGCCCCATATAGGAAACAAAAAAGCTTTACAGTCTTCCTGGAGGGCTTCATTCAGTCAAGGTAGTACCTGAGCTATTGATGCACAATCATGATGTACCCTCTTCCCCCTTATTCTTAGGTTCTGGGAAGAACACAGGTTTATCAGACTGATAAAATGTGAATTCTGAGACCAATTTTGGCATGAAAGAGGGGTTGGTGCATTACTCAACCCTAACCCTGTGGAAGCTTGCAGCTTAAAGACTTGTCTTGTAGATGTCAGTGCAATAAGCAAAACAGTTTTCCACATTAAGAACTTCAGATCACTCCGAGCAGCTGGTTCGAAAGGTGGTAAAGTCAATTTTTCCAGAACATAGTTGAGATTGTACGGAATAGAAATTTGCTTGCAAGAGGGTCTCATAAGCAATACTGCTTTCGTGAAATGTTTTACCAAAAGAAAAAGTACGAGGCAGGACCCTTTCATAGACAGAGATGGCTGCTAAATGCACCTTAATGGATGCATATTATAAGCAATCCTGAAATAGGGCATGTGACGATGTGAGGTATTGTCAGCTATGCCAGGAGAAGTAGGGCAGTGGATGTGTATCATATGCCAGCACAGCTAGCTGGAGTTTTGTAAAGAATTATATGTCATTTGTACATCAAACCAATTTGTACAGATGCGTGTGTTGAAAAATGTACTTGTAAAGCTGCTTGTGTTAAAAATGTACGGACAGGAAAAGCAACACACAATGCATATGTTTTAACAGAGAATACTGGAAGAACAGAGGTTAATTTCAAGCTTGGAAACTAGTTTGAAATTAAATTACCTGGCTTAGGCCATAAAGACAGTATCTTACAGTTCTTCATGGAGCTAGAGAAAGTCTGTACTAGGAAGCTCCCTGCATTGTCATAGTGTGAACTAATTGCTACTCTGGAAGGGTGGAAGCTGGAAATCATTTTATGACTTCCAGGAGCCACAGCACATCTTAGCAAGGATTTGTGCATTGTTGTCATATATGTGCTAAATCATGACTGCTTCTAGCTAAGGGGGGAAGCACGGGGACCAGAAGTCACATGACCAGATGCATGGGATATCATTCTGTAATCCATCACTAAAAATGTTTAATATTATGTGAAATTGCAGTCTCAGAGCAGTTTTTGTTACCCAACAAGGAAGGGCCCCTCACCTACTTCCTCTTTCCTTGCTCTAGTAAGTAACCATGGAATCATTCTTTAGATCTGTCAAGAAAATATAGTGAGATTAGCTGAATATTGTTTTTTCTGTACCTGTGTGAACCTGTCCACCTGTGTTATTTTTAATATTTCCTGAGCACAGCTTTGCTATTGGTCAAACTACCATTTGTATTAATTTCACTCAATATAACTGGGTACCCATCTAAGAGCCATACAGTAGCGGGAGTTGGGGTGTCTGGTGGCAGTGTAACTACCTTATAGTCTGGGCAGAAGGGAGCATAGCTAGTAAATCTGTGCCAGCCTTTCCCAGATGTGTGTGTGTGAAAATCAAATCTCAGGTGTGTGTCAGCTACTTGGAGCAGGGACATGAAACGCTGGTTTCACAGACAGGGTGCTGGAGGACTTGGCTTGGACACTCGGCTGATGACTCAACTCTACAGCTGTGCCAGTGGGGAGTCTTACTGGGGATCTGGACAGAGAGGGAAAACCAGACCCCTGACTAAATGGGTTCCCTGTGTGCTCTTAAGGGAAACTATGCTTGATGCAGACAGCTGCATCAGAAAATACTGAAAGTATCCATTTTTGTTCCAAATGAATGTCCCTTTTCAGTGGCAGTGGTGAGGGTTCAGGCTCCTTGATTACTGGCCCAGAGTGGGGATGTCACAGGGCACACAAATTTCAAGACCACGGTGATGTTTAACCTCAAGGGATCCTTTGTTCCCATTTAAGCATCACTTAGAAAACTTCAACCATTTGCAAACATATGATGTTTTGGTAGGTTTTCTGGCCTCCTTTAACACTTGCTGCACATCATCATGAGACAAGTATCTAAACTATGAATCACCCAGACTATCTACTCTAGAGCACCAGCTGCCCCTGAGACTATGTCAGCAAATTCACTGTGAGGAAGTCCATGGTAATTGCTTTGGCCAATACCATTAGAATGGAGAACCAAGACTGTCTGTCCCAACAGGGGGTCACCAAAATGATCTTTAGCATTTCTTTCCGAACCTTCAAAAGTACTCTGCGAATCTGTGAAAGGGTACAAATGCATACAGCAACATTCCCAAAGGGAACAAGAATGTTCCTCCAAGCATAGCTGTAACGACATCTGGAACAATATTTATCCGGCTTTCTGTTTTGAAAGGAAGTGAATAGGGTCTATTTGAAGCATTCCTCCCATCTAGACTAGATTATACGACACCACAGACAGCCATGAGCTACCACTCGTGCCTTCCTGCCCAAGATCTGTTTAGTCTGCCTGCCACAATGTTTTGCTCTGACAGGATGTATGATGCCTGAAGGAAACCAAAGAACACTTTGAAGCCAAGCTCTCAGGCCAACAATGCCAACTAGCACAGACAGTATCACCTTTTACCCCCTTGCATTTTTGAGGTACATCACCGTAGTATTGCCCATAACCACAAGAAAAGTCCACAAAGTCCACAGACGAAGGACTTTCTAGGCATGGATTACCACCATTTCCTTTATACTGGATGTGCCTCCATGTGTCCTTGGCCCACAAATGGAGTGCACATGCATTCTCATTGACAACTCCCCAAGTGAAGTCAGACAAATGTTTGGACAAACTGCGCTGGAACATATGAGAAGGGAAGACCTGGACTGATATTAACCACCGCTATAATTCTTGTCTGATTAAGGGCAACACTGGCGAGTGGGAGTCCAGTGAATGTAGGTGCTGGGTCCAACAATTTCAACAATTCAAACATACCACTGAATTTTCTTTATATGGAAATGGGCCAGTAGTATCAAGGAAATCACAGAAGTCATCAGTCCTAGAATTTTTAGAATTCTCTTGCCGAGATGATGTTCCTCCTTGAGAATTCCTGAAACACCATCTGGTAATACAGGACCTTGTCATTAGGAAGAAAGGCCATTCATGTGTGTCAAGCACCCCAGAAAGAGGAGTCTTTGTGACTGTGACGGGCACAACTTCCCAAGGTTCAATTTGAGCCTTAACTGGGGCACTAAGGTTGACAACTGCGCTAGTGATTCCAAACACGTGGATATAGACTCTGCACACATCAGCAAGTCATTATGTAAGAAAAGATGTAAATGCAAAGAGTCTGACAGTGGAACTCCATTGGAACAAGGCATTTGGTCAACACTAGTGGTGCACTGGATAGCCCAAAGGCCAATGCAAACAACTGATAGTGTGAACTAGACAATAAATCTCAGATATCTCCCAAAGCAATGAGAATACTATGACATGCCTCCCTCAAGTTCAGGGTCACCATAAAGCACCAGCCTGGCAAAAGCAGCAGCACTGTCCGTAGGAGAAGCATCTTGATCTTGGGGACCTTGACAAAAGTATTCAGAAAGGATAGTTTCCACGACAGCACTTTTTGTGGAACAAGTAAAATTCAGGAGCAGAAACCTTTCATTCGCTCCAAAGTAAGGATCAGTTCTGTAAACTAGAGTCCAGCATTTGCCAGAGGATAGGAGGGAACAACGAAGTCTGGTGCAGCAGGTGAGAAAAACTCCTTTGAATGGAGGCAGATCTTCCTTCCACTGCCACCTTGCCAACGATGTTGAGCACCCATTTGTTGGAAAACACTGACAGGCCGCTTTGTTGAGAGCTAACATTTGAGAAAGGGCACCAGAGACGGACTTGAACATAGGGCTGAACCTCGGCACAGTTGCAAGTTGTAAAGGGGAAGTTATTCTTTTTGGAAAAGGAACCCCTTGTTAGATTTGGCAGAGCTCCTGTCCTGCCATTTCCTTTTGGTGTTTTGTTTTTTTATTTGTCTGGGACTTCTGCTTGTTGGGCCACTAAAAATTAACCTACTTACTGCAAGGGAAGCTTGGGAAAATGAAACATTTTCAACGCCCCTTGCATAGTTTACCTCTGCCATCCAACTGCTTAAAGATTTGATTGGCCACTGTAACAAACACAATCAGAATCAGGTGCAGTATTCATAATTCATTTCTTTAACCCATCAGAAAAGTTTTGGCTTTGCAACTAAACATACTTCATCACCACATGTCACTGCATTTCTGGAACACTACTGGTACCCTCCAAGGCACTCTTTAAAGGATGTTTAAACACTTGAGAAACATTGGAAGCAATATCTTTGACACTTTTGGTTCAGCAGCAAATGATGCAGTACACTCATCTAAACTATTCATACATCTCAACCCAAACTAACAACTGCATTTTATGTGAAACACTTTAAAAGCTACCATTCTGGACTGTGCTAGCTTCTTTCCCCGATATTTTAACCACTTGCATAGCTTACCTGAAAGAAATGGTTTTGAAGACACAGTGTTAACTGGAAGAGGTTGCTGGGGACAAAGCAGGGTCCACACACAAGGCTGGCATTATACCAGAGTATCAAGTGAGGGGATAGATCAATTCCAAACACTGGCTGCACAGTCAACCCCAAAAAAAAAAAAAAGACAAATCCCATGATTCTCCCACTGAACAGCAACATGAAGTCCATTTCTGTAGAGATATTATTCTGAACACTGCAGTGAGTAACGGTTCAAAGCACAAAATGCTTGTCACTAAATCTCCTCCCCCCCACACAATTTTAATAAACAAAGACTAGTGTCAAGCCTAGAATAATTACAAACTGCATAAAACAGCCTCAGACAAGGAATGAAGCATAAGCTTATAAAAAAAATCATGTTGGAAATGTTTAAAGTACAGTTTTGTACCTACCATAAATGTAGATGTCCGATAGGTATGCATCTGCAGTCATCACATATGGGTTGTCCTGCCTCAGGCAGCCCTTCAGTCGGCCGGATTCCAAAGTCTGGGTCCGGCGTCGGCTGAAGTCACCCCTTCCCCGACGTCAGAGCGCCTGGGGTATAAAAGAGTCAGCAGACGCCATCTTCCTCAGTTTTTCTTGCCCCAGATGCCAGGTGCCCTCTAAGGAAGGCTAAATTTGGAGGAATGCAATAAATTCCAAACATGCACTAAAATATACATATATAAAAACAAATACACCATAATAGATAACCCCAGCTAGCTATGAGAGGGGGATGTACCCAAGAAATACCACAGAGGGGAAGGAGGGAGGGTAAACCTGACTGCAGATGCATACCTATCGGACATCTACATTTATGGTAGGTACAAAACTGTACTATGTCCTTCAAGGATGCATCTGCAGTCATCACATATGGGTAGAATACCATAGCCAATCTGGGGGTGGAGGATCTATGTAAAGGATGGTGTAGCTAAAATGCCCTGCAGGACTGCCGTAGCAAAGCCTGCTCTGGATCTGGAATATAAAGGTAAATTGTAATGCTTGGAAAATGTCTGCACGGAGCTCCATGTAGCAGCTTCTAAAATGTCCTTGGTAGCCACCCCTCTTAAGAAGGCTGTGGAGGTGGCTGTGGCTCTGGTCGAATGAGGTCTAATGTTAGCTGGCACAGTTTTTCCATGAAAGGAGTAACAGAAACAAATGCAATTCCCTATCCATTTTGAAATTGTCTGTTTTGAAATTGTTTTCCTTGTGCACCAGCAGCATATGCTACAAACAACTGGTCAGCTTTTCTGTAATTTTTAGTTCTGTCCAAGTAGTAGCGCAACTGTCTGTGTATGTCCAGGGTGTGCAGAAGCTTTTCCCCTTTGTTTTGTGGATTTGGAAAGAAGGTAGGCAGGTGAATAGCTTGGTTTAATGAGACTCTAGATACCACCTTTGGCATAAATGAAGGATTGGTTCTCAATGAAACTCTGTCTTGATGAAAAATAAGAAATGGCTGTACTGCCATGAGGGCCTGTAACTCAGATACTCTTCTAGCTGAAGTTATGGCCAGAAGGAAGGCAGTCTTCCAAGAGAGGAACTGAAGTTCTGCAGATGCTGCTGGTTCAAAGGGAGGCAGTGTTAGTTTTTCCAACACGAAGTTAAGGTCCCAAGTAGGCAGTGGTGGTTTCCTTCGAGGATTGATGTTTTTAATTCCTCTTACAAACTGTCTTAGCAGAGGATGAGAGAAGACAGGTGGATCAGTATTGTACTCTGCTGAGATTGCGGAAGCATGAATTTTAATGGAAGAGTAAGACAGGCCATTGTGGAGCATTTCTGCCAAATATTCCAGGATATGTGCCATGTTCATAACTGTTGCATCTAGGCCCTTTGAGGTGCTCCAGGTGTGAAATCTTTTCCATTTTGCTGAGTATGCCTTTCTTGTGGAAGGCCTGCGAGCTTCCATGATGATATCCTTCACTCTCTTGGATAGCTTATCCTGGTGATGAGTCAAGGTATTTTCCAGGCAGCTAGTTGTAATGTTTTCAGGTTGGAATGCAGAGTTTTGTAATTGTGCTGTGTCAGGAGAAGCGGCCATTGTGGCAGAAGCCATGGTTTTGTCCTTGACATGCTCTTTAGCAATGGGTACCAGTGCTGTCTTGGCCAGTCCGGAGCTATCAGAATCACTCTTGGCTGCTCTGCCCTGATCTTCAGTAAGACCTTGGTCATTAATGGAAGAGGTGGGAATGCATACACTGTTAGAGTTCTCCAGCTGAAGGAGAGAGCGTCCACTTTCCATGCTTGTGGGTGGTATGTCCTTGAGCAGAAATTCTCCAGCTGATGATTGTGTGGGGAGGCAAAGAGGTCTATGCCCGGTCTCCCCCATGATTGTGTTATCTGATGGAAGATGTCTGGGTTCAGCATCCATTCGTGTGCATCCATGATGTTCCTGCTTAAGCTGTCTGCCAGTATATTGTCCTTTCCTGGTACAAACTGGGATTGCAGTTGTATATTGAGAGCCAAGGAAAGTTCCCATAGATTCATTGCCAGTCTGCAAAGAGGGTAGGAATGGGTGCCTCCCTGCTTGTTTATGTACCACATAACTGTAGTGTTGTCTGTCCTTATTAGCAGGTGGCCTTGATGTAGAAATAACTTGAAGGCCTCGACTGCATGTATCACTGCCAGCATTTCCTTTTGGTTTATGTGCATGCATAGCTCTTTTTGTGACCATAGCCCTTGAATGCATCTTCCCTCCATGTGCGCTACCCATCCGTGGTCTGAAGCGTCCATTGTAATGGTTTGGCTGGCTATTGGTTTGCTGAAGGGCAAACCCCTGTTTGACTGGCTTGCTTGAGCCCACCACAGAAATTCCCTTTGAAGGCATGGGATGAGTGGTATCAAGGTTTCCAAGCTGTGACTGTGCTGAGTCCATAAACTCCTTAGGTACCATTGGAGTTTCCTCATATGTAGCCTTGCTTGAGGAATCAGAAGAATGCAAGAAGCCATGTAACCCAGGGCCTGCAGGATTTTCCTTGCAGTCAGCTGAGTTTGTCTTGACAGGTTTTTGAAGTAATCCGGTAGTTGGTTTTGTTTTTCTTCTGTGAGGAAAGCCATTTGGGTGGTTGTGTCTAGATCCGCACCCAGAAAGGTTATTCTTTGGGATGGTACCAGTCTTGACTTGTGAATGTTGACTGCATATCCCAAGGCCTGAAGAAGATAGATGGCATAATTCAAGTGTTTTACCAAAATTTTTTGCTGTCCGCTTGTATAAGGCAGTCGTCCAGGTACGGGTATATTTGCATCCCCTGAAGTCTGCAGTGTGCAATTACTGATGCCAGGCATTTTGTGAATACTCTGGGCGCAGTAGATAAGCCAAAGGGCAATGCTGAGAATTGATAATGCTCTGAACCTGCAAGAAATCTGAGGTGTCTTCTGCAGCTTTGTCTGATAGGGACATGCAGGTATGCCTCCTTGAGGTCCAGAGTTACCAGCCAAGACCCCTTGCCCAGCATGGGAAGTTTTGCCATAGAGTCAGCATTTTGAATTTTGGCACAATGAGATAAGTATTTAGTGCGGACAAGTCGAGAATAGGCCTCCATTGCTTTTCTTTTCTTGGAACAAGGAAGAGTCTGGAATAAAATCCTTGGCCTTGTTCTGCAAGAGGAACTTTTTCTATTGCCTTCATTTTCATTAAGTTGGAGATTTGTTTCAAAGCCTCTGCCCTTTGATTTGGTGGCAGGTCTGGCATGCCTTTTCTTTTCGGTAATGTGTGGAAATGGAACCTGTGTCCTTTGTCTATTATTTGTAGTGTCCATTTGTCCCTTGTAATAATGTGCCAATTTTCTGAAAATAAGGAAAGCTTTCCGCCCAAAGGTGCTTCCAATTGAGCCCTGGTTGGCGGTTTCAAAGTAAAGTCATTCACAGTCTGTCCTTGTGCAGCAGTTGTAGGCCCTGCACTACCTCTCTGGTTGGGAGGCTGCCATTGACGTCCTCTGTAGGAGCCTCTAGCTTGCCCTCTACCTCTGGCACGCCTGTTCTTGCCTCTCTGAAATCTGTCTGTGTCTGGAAAGGACCAGTTCTTGGAAGGCCAATTTCTGCTGAATCTTGGTGGTTGGACTTGCATAAAATCTTTGACTGTTTGTACAGATTTTGCCTTTTCTTCAAATTTCTTTAAGACCTCCTGAGCAGTGGAGCCAAATAACCTTTGCTTTTCCAGTGGAGCATCCAGAAGCTTTGCTTTAACATGGTCTGGCAGAGATTGTTCCTTCAGCCAAGCATGCCTACGTATGACTGCACCTGTCATAGCTGACCTACATGAAGCTTCCAATGCATCATAACCACACTGCAAGAAATGGTTGCTAACCTGTTGAGAGTTATGTACCAGATCCTGAAGTGATTTGCGATCTAGGGGTTCAGGTGAAGACAACTTTTTATGCAATTCATCTAACAAATATTCTTGGTACTGTATCATATGAAATTAACAGTTTAAAGCCCTCATAAAAAGGGTGGCAGAAGTATACACTTTTACCCCAACGCTCTAAAGCCCTGGACTCCCTTTCAGAGGGGAGTGGATTTTTTGTAGTGACAGCTGCAACCCCTTTAGGGCCCTGGGAAATAGTTTCTGGATCAGCAGAGTGGGCCTTGTAAAGGAAAAGATGTGATTCTGGGACCCTGTAGTACCCATCGGGTTTAGCAAGAGCCGGAGGGAGAGTGTCAGGGGTTGTGCTAGATTCAGAGTACACATCATCAATGACATTCAAAACAGGGGGAATAGCCAAAGGTCTATGCTGAGACAAATGCAAGAAGGTCCTTAATCTCTTCCTGGAATCAGAGAATTCCTGGCCCTGCCATTGGAAATGCTCCCTCATAGTGTGCAGACTTTCCCCAAAAGACAGTTCTTCAGGAGGAGAGGCCGAAGGGATAGATTCCTCTGCATCTGAATCCTCGTAGGCCGAAAAAGCCTCCTCCTGGTAGTCCGAGAGGGCAGAGCCATCAGAGGCCTCATCTGAGGAGACGGGATCAGAGGGGGCTCAACCCTGGGCCTTTTTTCTGTAGGAGGTTGAGAGCCCCTGTCAGGATGAGGCTGACAGCCCCTAATTAATGAAATAAGGTCCTCTGCTAGACTAAGGATCTGAGAACCTGTAGTGGGTCCCTGAGGGATAATCCTGGGAGGCATAGATTTTGAGTGTTTAGCAGCTTTAGCCCTAGAGAATGCCTTAATAGACATGGATGCAGGAGGCCTGGCTGCACCACGTGCTGGTGTAGTTTTGTCTAAGGGAATGGTGTCGGAAGGTTCCTGGACACCAGATTCCAAAGGAGATTCAACAACAGAGAAAGTAGTAGCCTCAGGGGCCGAGGTTGTTGGCAGTACGGTTTCGGTGGACGGTAGTACCAAGGTCTCGGTTTCAGCAGAAACCGAGACACTCGCGGAAGGCCTGGCCGTGGCTTCAGCCGAAACCGCGGACCGCGGGTGTCGGTCCTTGTCCTTCCGTTTCTTTACTAAATGTGAAGTCGGAGTCTCCGACGGCATTTTGTAAGCAAAACTAGCCCCAAAAAATTCCTCTGCAAACTCCGACCGACGTCTTAGAGTGCGTCGGTTGAAGGAAGCACAGGTGGAACAGGCCGAGACGTCGTGGTCTGGGCCTAGACAAGGTAGGCAGTAAGAGTGGAAATCCTTATGAGGTATTTGTTTCCCACAAGTTAAGCAATTATTAATTTTATCTGACATCGGCTGAGGCAAGAAAGAGTCCCCAACGGGGTACTTAGCTTTTGAAGTCTTCGGTTTAGCTGAATTACAGGAGCTGGCCGACCGGCACTTGCGAACTGCTTCTGCTTCCGGCACCACGCAGCAAGAAAGACTGAGGAAGATGGCGTCGGCTGACGCTTTTATACCCCAGGCGCTCTGACGTTGGGGAAGGGGCGACTTCAGCCGACACCGGACCCAGACTTTGGAATCCTGCCGACCGAAGGGCTGCCCGAGGCAGGACAACCCATATGTGATGACTGCAGATGCATCCTTGAAGGACATCATACAAAATTACAAAGGATGACTTACAGGAAACAGTTTAAAAATGCTGTGAACTTAATCACCCCAATTATAGCCCCAAAGAAAACGTTGCAAAAATAGCAAGTTTTCCTGTCAAGACTTTCAAATAAAGCTTTTTTCCTCAGGGAGACTGCAAGTGTTGGTGGTGGATGGAGAAGAAAAAGGTAATTGGAACATTTTCTGGGAGTGCAATGAATCGGCAAACGTCAAAGGTTCCCTGCCCGTTGGAGATGCTGGGTGGGCAGATTGGTCTGAGGGAAATGATTTTTCTCAGCTATGATACAGAATCAAATTGCCTAGATATGGTAAAGCCTTGCTGTGTCTAATAATGGTGGCTGCCAAAAAAGCAATTACTAGAAAATGGAAATCAAAATCTAAACCAATTACTAGTAGTAGTGAATATAGTAACAGAGATAAAACTGGAATTGACAGGAGCAAACTACATAGGAAAAAATGGGAATTGTGGTAACATTACATGAAAGAGAGGAATGAGGTTTAAAAGGTAGTAAGACTTAAATGAATTATGCAATGTTTGACAGAAAAAGATTGGGTAGATAAGTGATGTAAAACGTTTGCAACTGGGAGTGTCAGTATGGTTTGTGATGTAAAATGCTTGCAACTAGGATTGTGTTGGTGTGGTTTGTTTTCATTTATATAAATGCATGATTGTCTATGTAGTAATTGATGACTTAATAAAATATTTTTTGTTTAAAAAAAGTCCGGAATTGAATAACTTGTGTAATGTTGCTTAGGTTACATGATATATAGCAATATATATGAAGTATAATGCAGTTACTGCAGCTATGCATTAATTAGAAACCCTGGGTGAAGTAAACAAGGGCAAGGAGATGAAATATAACTAGCAACTCCCCCTTCTTCGAATGTGAAGTATTGTCTTGTCCACTTTGGCTATGGGTACGGGGAGGTCGACATCTTTAAGATCCAATGATACTATGAAGGCATTGAGGAAGAACAGATGACTTTTTTGCACTCCCATAAGCCCTCACCCAATGGTCCCTCTACCAGGACACAAATGACCAGTTTCTTCCACAGGGTAGGAGGCAGGTATTCCCAGAGTAGGTGACAGCCCTGTAACCCATTTATCACTACAGCAAGGGTAATCCTTTCAACCTACCTGTTCCCAGCAGCAAGTGTCAGGTTAGAGACAAGGCAGAGCACCTTAGCACCATAGAGTGGTTACCCAACCCTGAAAGTGCCACCCATTCCATCTTGTCAGCTCCTGAAGATCTGCTGTGTGCTGCCAGAGCAAGGAATTTTTTTCTCTGTGCTGAATCCCCAGCTTTCATGCAAGTACATCATGACACCCTATGCTTTATAGGTCCATGCTATACTTGTGCAATACCCTGTACCCTCACTAGATACTACCAAGAGGAGGAGCCACAGTTGCATCCCACCCAAAAGGAGCAGTGGTCACTCACTACCATTCTTCCCTGTCATCTCCCTAAGACACCACAGCTACTAATCAAACTCAAGTCAACTGACTTGCAATCATAATTATTCCTCTACACCACAGAAACTAGCTGCAGAATTAGTATTTTGAAACCTCTAAGGGACAAATTTAATTTTCTGTAACCAGAAATAGTTTTTAGTGAAACCATTGGTCCTAGAGTTGTTGTGCACTCTCTATAGTCCCTTGCCACAAGAAGTCTTGTAACAACGGTGACAACAAGTGCCTTTAATCTTTGGTCACTAGTGGAATTCCTGAGTATGCTAGCTTTTTCTTTAAACAAAATGCAGACTGTACCCCAGGATTATCAGTAGCCTGGTATCTTCTGGTGCCTTCCCCCATTCCTTCACCCTCCCCCTCCCAAAACACAAAATACTCAAGGGATGATGGGTTGGGTGTGATTTCAGGAGGCAGGGCTGGCTGAGCTCCAAGTTATAGGAGGTCCTTTTTCAAGATGTCAGCTTTGAGGGTTTCTATGCTTCCCTTACTGATCTTGTCATTTTCTTCCTTACAATGGACTCGTTCCTCATTTCCTGTTTCCCCTTGTTTTGATTCTGGGGGACAGAAGTAATATGTTGAGGGATTTCTGCTATTAGGTGGGGCCACGAGGGTGAACCAAAATGTTCAACAACTGAACTGTACTGCCTTTCTCCTCCAGCCTTTTAAACACCCGTTTGGCAAGTTCCAAATTAGGCCTCTTCCTGCTTTAAGTTTAGCATAGTCGGGGGGGGGTCTGTCCCATCACTAACCCTAAGGCCACAGCAGCAGCATCAAAGCCACAGATGGAGTGCTTTGCTACCTGGTAAAACAGACCGTATAAATCTAGCACTGCAACTCTTAAGTCTCTCGTACCTCCTCACCCTTGGCCTTTAATTCAGATAGCACTGTCCCCTGATATTCTAACATTTTAGCAACTGAAAGCTAGGATGGCAAAGATGTACACCTTCTTTCCAAAGTGGTCAAGTATTTCATTTTTTCTGTCATTAGGAAGTCAGTTCGTACACGGGATCTTCGTTGAAGCCCAGGAAGTCCTTTGTTGGCATCCACTTCTCCAAAGCTAACTTTGGGCTCCTTAAAACAGAGGTGGCTAACTTCACGGCACCCATGCAAATGGAGAATAGTTGCATGACCGCCGAATCATACACCAATGCATCGTATGAACATGTACACAAATGCATGTAGAACCAAGACGCTCTCCTCAAAAGAAAGGAAGCCAATCTGGTGGTTCCCTGCCAAAACAAACTTTACAAGAGGAGGAGGAAACTGATGCAGAATAAGGTGACATCCCAAGACTGGAAAAACTCCCTTATCAGCCTCAACAAAAGGTTGAGATCCCTCATCAAATCCTCCAAAGCTAGCTATGAAAACAAAATTGTAGCAGATAGTAAAGACAACCACAAGGCCTTCTATAGTTATGTAAAGGATCTTCACGACAATACCCAGATTTGCTCTGAACTACTGCGCAATGGTACCTCTTATATTGCCAATATACTGGCCAACAGAATCAGTGCAAACTTTACTGCCCCCCCAAAGGACCAATCACAATACCAGAAGATTTCCAGGCACCCAGTATTACTGCTGCACAGGTTAAAACAGCACTGTCCAAGGCCAAGAATACAGCTTCTATGGGACCTGACAATATCCCTGGCTGTGTTCTACATGAACTACAGAGTGAACTGGCACCTCACCTGTGTGCCCTGTTCAATCACAGCCTCACCTCAGGCTTTGTCCCTACTGAATGGCACACTGCTACAGTCATCCCTCTCCACAAAGGAGGAGCGACTACAGACCCTGGGAACTATCACCCCATTAGCTTGACGAGTCTGATATGCAAGGCTATGGAACGCATCATCATGGACCTAATAAATAAGGACATAAGGAATCTCCAAACTCTGGATCCTACACAGTTTGGTTTTGTGAAGGGTACATCAAGCCTAGTCAACTTGGTAGACTTCTTTGAGTCAGTCACCAGAGCTGTGGATGAAGGCAAGGTGGTTCATACAGCCTAGCGAAAACCACCGCTAATTCAAAAGCTAAGAACTCGACTCAGGTCAGTCCAAAACATAAAAAACATGAAAAACAACAAATTTTATTAAGCCACTGTAAAAGCTTTTCATTAGTACCTTGCACTAACTTCTTCAGACAAGCAAAACATTCCCACCATTACAAGTGAGTTTAAATACCAGCACTGAAACACTTAATCATGCCCCTTGCTCTCCCTTTAGCTCCTTAAAGGTACAGATCACAGTTAACTAAGGTGCACTTGCAATTCTCTATTAACATAATAAAAAATAAATAAAAAATTCATACACTGAGACTGTAATAATAGCAGGTTTTGAAACTGAAAGAAAAAAGCCCAATATTTTGATTATTAAACTGTATAAAGTAGATAAATATGTAAAATATATAACATAAAAATAATGTTCAACCTACAGCATAAATACTAATAATGGAAGCGCGACGCTTTCTAATCAAAAATTACCTATGCATACATTGTATCTTGCCTGCTTTCAAGTAAAATAACTAATGTAATGATTATAATAAATATAATGAAATGAATACATACTGTCCTAAGTATCTAAATAACATGAACAGCTACCCAAGAAAAATAATATATTAATCATATCTCACTAAATAATAAAAATAATAATAATATAGAAATATAAAATATGACATGTAACATATAATATAACATAAATTTAGGCTACTCAGTATAGGTTTAATACTGTCATTAAATAAAACAGGTCTAAAAGTTAGCGTATCTAGACCTAAAATTACTAAATAATAAAATATGAATCAATAATATATATTGTAAAATAATGATAATGATGTATAATCATAATAACTGATAACTATTAACCCTCCACCACTGTCGACTAATAAAGAGTTATAAAACCATTAATTTGTCGACTCTCATTTTTCATTTTTTGACTCAAAAAAAAAAAAAAAAAAATGAGAATTAACAGCTCGTCACCTCTTCAATCTTTTAAGTTTTAAAAAACAACTAATGGATAACAAGCTGTTAAGACCAAGGGGGTGATATGCTTCCAATCTTAATTGTCAAAGAAGCTCTTTACATTCTAATCTATATGTCTCAGGTCCATAAAAATTGGTGTTATACAGCTGATCTATAACCATAAATGTAAACACATGGTTTGGGTTGTTCTGAATGTGCATAGCCAAAGCATTGTCCATTTTCATTCTTCTTATGGCATACAAATGCTCGTACATTCTTTCCTGGAGTTTCCTCTCAGTCTTGCCAATGTAAAAACTGGGGCATGATGAACATTGAGCAAGGTATACCACTTGGGTACTGGAACAAAGTGAAACATCCCCTGATGAGGAATTTCCTGTTCTTAACTGTAAAGGCTGTACCTGCCTGGACAAATCTGCAATACTTGCACATATTACATTTATACATCCCTGATCTTGGTGTTACTAAATTTTGCGTAAATTCCAGAATATCTTTGATGTTAGGGCCCCTCCTGTATGTTATCAATGGGGCTTTATCAAAAATTGGACCTCCAAGTAACTCAGGGGATAGTAATCGCCAGTTCCTCTTAATTATAGTAACTATGCCATTGGTATCTGTATTAAAAGTTAAAATAAAATTGGACCTGGACATGTTTCCATGAGAATCCGGGCATACAGGTGGTGGTGAAAGACTCAATTCAGGAACAACATGACTCAAGATAGAAGAAAAATAGCCATTAGCTCTCTTGGTCTTAACTTCAAAACACAACTCATCAATCAAGGTTTCTGGATAACCTCGATCCAGAAATAAAATGGCTATGAAATCACACTGTTCCAAAAATTCACTATCCTTTGACACCATCCTAGCTGCTCTTACAAGTTTTCCTTTGACTATAGCCTTTTTCTGGTGGAGCGGATGGTCACTATCATAATGTAGATAAGAATTAGAGAAAGTTGATTTCCAATGGATTCTGGCTCCAAACTGACCTAGACTTCTGTCTTTATAAAGTTCCACATCCAAATAAGAGACCTTCTCCATGTCTATTGTACAAGTAAATTTCAAAAAGTCAGACGAATTATTGAAGCTGATCACTAGGTCTTGGGATTCTTCCAGTGAGTTATTAAACAAGTTAAAAATGTCGTCCAAGAATCTTATGTACAGAATGACTTTCTCTTGAATAATATTATTGGGAAAGGCAAACGTTCTTTCCCAATGAGTTATGACCAAATTAACTACACTGGCGACACATGGAGACCCCATAGGCACACCAATCAACTGATGGAACCATCCATTATTGAATGTGAAATAGTTACATGTCAATTCAACAATTCGCTCACCATAGATATCTCTTTGGGTGGAGCTTGGTAATAAATCATCTCCAATTGAATCCATTCAAGTGCTACCTCATGGGGAATTGAAGAATATAAATCAATGACTTCAATGGTCAGAAAAAAGGCATTTCCTTCAAAGGTAGCTAGTCCAACTTTTTCCAAAAAGGACCAAGAATCTCTGGCTATGTGTGGTACCTGCGATACATATTGTTTGAGGATGGTGTCTACTACCTTCGCTGCTGCATAGGTAATACTACCCCTCGTGTTCACTAACTGGCGCATAGGGGGATCACCAATACTTTTATGAATCTTGGGATTCCCAAATAATGCTGGAATGTGTGGTGAGGGTACTGAAATAAAATTGTAAATGTCCATATCCAGAGAACCACTAATGAACATGTCTTCAAAGTATGACCACACACGGTTCATACTAATATTCAATTCATTCTTAGATACTTCTCTATAAGTCTCTGTAGAAAGTATCACAAAGTCTATCTACATATTCATCCTGTTCCATAGTTACGAATCCACCTCCTTTGTCAGGTTTCATTATTCTGATAGAAGAAGAACTGAGAGCTTCCAATGAGTCCAATTCAATTTTGGAAATGTTGAAGTGGGTCTGTCGTTTACACTTAAGCAAATTCCTAATGCCCACATCACACATGTGTTTGAACACTCCCAAGCAAGGGGCCAAAGGTGGGTTATATGTACTTGGAATGTGATACATATGCGTGTGAAAGTAGCTGACTCCAAATCAGACTGCCGACCACTCACAAGTGAGTCCCACAGGGTTCAGTCTTGGGGCCTATCCTGTTTGGTATCTACTTCTCTGAAGTCCAGGCCAACATGAAGGAACTCTGGCTAACAAAGTTCGCAGATGATTGCAAGTTGGGATCTATTAACTCTCCAAATGATGCTGACATCCTACAGAAAAGGCATCACTGAGACCAATGACTGGTGTCAGAACCTTGGCCTTAAGCTCAATGCCAAAAAAATGTGTCAATCTCCCCTTGGGAAAAACCCAGTTCAATGAATTACCACATGAATGGTGGTCCACTGAACCCAAAAGCCTTTATAAGAAATCTGGGAACACAGGTTGACAGCAACCTCTCTTTTGACCACCACATTACCACTGTGGTCAGAAAGTCCTTCTATGTGGCACATCTCATTACTAAGGGTTTTGCATCCAGGAAGAAAGAGGTCATTATCTCCCTCTACTCTTCCATCATTAGGCCAATCAAGAGTACTATGCCCCATTTGGCATGTACCTCACTAGATACCTACAACAACTGGAGAGGCTGCAAAAGTACCTCACAAAGAGGTTCCTAGGCCTTAAACACTTGTCCTATATTGACAGACTGAAAAAACTCCAACTATTGTCCGTCTCATATCGCCTACTTAGAGGCGATCCCTGCTTGACTTACAAAGCCATGTCTTACACAGCTCTGCTAGAAATGCTACATCTAAAGAAATCCCAATCCCTCTGCACCACATGCTCCAGAGACCTCAACCTCATTACCACACTCAAAAGAACATGCTGGAGGGACAGGCTCATAACCCAGAGACTGTCCATGCTGTGGAATCGACTTCCCATACATGTCAAACAAAGGACATCACTGGCCCCCTTCAAGAGAAATCTTGAAGAGTGGATGGGAAATAGAAAATTCACCCCGGGGATTACTCCAGTGGCTCTACCTGACAGAGGCACTAGGAACTAAGGTCAGGTGGCACAATGTCAGTGTAATCCTATGGGCTAGGCTTGTAAAGGCTCCAGAGCCATTAGCCTAGTACACACCTATGAACCTACAGTTGAAATCAGCAATAGGATTTTATGAAGATATCTGCAGAAGTTCAGGAAAGCCCAGGAGATTTTTTGCATTTCATCTAGGCATTTGAGAAATTCAAGTTATGAAATTACTCAAAATTGTATTTATCTGGCCTCTCTCCAGACACAGGAATAAGTGGACTGGTCACCTTGGTGCCAAGTTGCATAGCAAATAAGCACCACACAAACTTAAGCTATTTCTCTGACCCATCAAGCCCTGCTCTGAATAGCCAACTACAGATCCAGAACTCTATCAAACAAAAAGAGAAAAATTATGTAACGGCTTAAGCAGAAAGGAAAACTGAAAGAGCATCATTTCTCCATGCCCTTTAGTTCAAAACTTGTTGTAGGAAGACAGGCAGGTCATTTTAATGTCAGAACATATACCACATAAATTTATTCTGGAAGGTGCATAACTTCTATGTTTTTCTAGTCCTGTCTGACAACTGAACTAACATGCAGAAACTCCAGGTGACCACGGGGGAAGGTGGGCAGGTCATTCCATTGAGAGGACAGAGACCAAATGAATCTGACATTCTAAGTGCACATCTTACATATTTTTCTGGCCCTATCCACAAACTAGAAAAAAATGGACAAAATCCCAAGGTGACCTTGGGAGACCAAAAAGTCAGGATGGTAGTGCCAAAATGAGGCCCTAGCCTTAGAAGAGGTATTTAAATAATGTTTGACAAACGTATGGAATGATGACCATGCAGCATCTGCTGTGATATCTTCCAAGATCAGATTATCTACAAAAATAATAGGTGTGGCCTGTTGTAATAAGGCACACTTTCAGTCTGATGGCCAAGGTTTTCCCGGCAGAAGAGTAACAATATGCTATGTGAATGGATGGCCACTTGATCCTTCCTATCTGGTGAAAAGAATAATCTTTCTTGAAGTTTTGTGCGATTAAGATAAAAGCAAAGTGGTCTCTGGACATACTCGCCTTTTGTTACATGATAAGCAAACACTGCAAATTAACAGACTGGTCTGTGCTGCCACTTTTGGCATAAGGACAGGTTAGTTTTTCATGCAATTCTGTATGGATGAAAGAATGAAGGGATATTTTAACAATATGGCACGAAATTTAGAAATAATGAGAGCAGTTTTCCAGATGAAAAACGTAACAGGTATAGAATCTGCTGGCTCAAAAGGGTGGCTTGGTTAATCACTCAAAAACAAACTTCAGGTCACAAGGGGGAACAGGTTGAGTTAGGGGAGGTCTGCAGTGAAAACCCCCTTACAAAAACCTTTACATGTCTTGTGAGATGCCAGTGAGGATGTGTAAAAGCCTGTGTGAAAGGATAAAATGACTGCTATATCCACCTTAATTGAAAAGTAGCTGGCTTCCTTTTTAAACAAGTCTGCTAGAAGGTTGGAACACACTACCAAGATATGCTGATGTAGGACCCATGTTTTGCAAAGCCCAGATCATAAATTTTTATCATTTATCTTTGTTGGGAAAAAAGATGCTAAGGATGAAGTTGTCAGGTAACAGGAAAAGAGGAAGGCCTAAAATGAGGTTTATGGATATGGTGAGAGAGGGCATGCAGGTGATTGGTGCAAAGGAGCAAGATGCAGAGGACAGGAAGAAATGGAAACAGATGATGCGCTGTGGCGACTCCTAACGGAAGCAGCCAAAAGAAGATCTTTGTAAAATTCTCCTTGTTGAGGTTCTTTGGGATTCAGTAATAACTGCCTCAGTAGGGAACAACTGGTCCCTGGGTCATCACTGGAAGTGGAGGTGCCATGCAGTCAAGTGAAGACAGCATAACCCCTGCAGATGCATCTCAAACGCATTAGATGAGACAAGTGTGCTCTGGAAGAAAAGGTTTTCTCTTGAGATAAGGCTACAGCAAGGGAAAGCATATTTGGTGGGGCCACAATTGGGCTATGACAACAGACTCTGCTGAGCACGCTTTGGCTTTCTGGAGGAACCTGGCTATCAGAGGAAACACGGTAGGGAAATGCATACAGATGACCTGGAGAGGACCATCATGGAAAAACGCATCTCTTGGTGAATGGCAACATTGAAAAATGTCTGGCATGTGATGCTGGATGGCAAAGCAAAGATCACATAGTCTTCTCCATCTTCGAAACATGTTGGAAGCTACTTTCACATTGCAAGACTATCTGAGTGAGAATGCCTGCATTCACAACCTATCTGCAATCACGCTGGATGTCCCTGGTTGTGTGTTGATACTAGAAAGCAGTGCTATAGTGCAGCCTATTCCCAAACCCATATAACCTCTCTGCACAGGGAACAGAAATGTGTTCCTCCTTGCTTGTTTATGTACCATACACCAATGCCATGTTGTCTGTAAGCATGACTACCACACCCAGGAGGAACAAGTCTTGAAACATATGCAACACTAGGACTGTTCTCATCTAGAATACACAGATGAGAAACTGGGCCCCTTGTGAGGTCCACCAGACTGTCCTGTGAAAATACCCCCCAACCCCAGTATGGACACATCCTAGGTAGTAAAGTTATATACTCACTATAACTAGGTAACTGTATTGTCCATTTTCATTCTTCCTCAATGAATGGGTTACAGATCTGATCCATGGATCCAACTCTTGTCATATACTTTATAGACTTTTGATCCAACTCTTGAGCTCCTCCCTCTACCCATAACAACCTAGTTCATCCACAAAACCGCAGATCAAGTTTGTTGTCAAACTCCCCATACACTAGATAGAGCAAAATATAGGTCAAAGAACAGCGTTAAAACCTGGCAATATTTTTGTTGTTGCTGTGTCTTTCGGCTTTTCCCGGTTAGGGGTCGCCACAGCGGAACTCCGGTCCACTAATGATTGGCAGTAGATTTTTACGTGCCAAGTTGCCAGCCCTGATGCACAACCTTCCACGAAGGTACCCCCATTCACGCATGTCTCTACACAGAAGCCGCTCTTGCTGAGAATCGAACCGGACGTCTTACTGTGAGACGACAACGCTACTGCAGCACCATCACCGCAAACTCCAATAATTAGTCCAACAGGTTTCCCCAGAAGATTTTAGGAAGGGGGATGGATGGAGGGGAAGTTGAGAAAGAATGAAAATGGACAATATAAATGCCGGGTGCATAACTTAAATCTGATGTCCTTTTCATTCTTCCTCAGTAAATGGGACGGAGTCCCCAGTTACATTAATCTTGGGTGGTGTTCAAGGAAGGATATCCCAGAGAGCCCCTGAGCCAAAGGCAGCTCTGCTTCTGTGTATTAGATCCAATTTGTAGTGAGCAGCACAGGTATGAGCATTGGGCCATGTGGCTGCTATGCAAAGATCAATAAAAGTTCTTGACCAAAAGGCAGACGATATGGTCATGGATCTAGCTGAATGGGCTTAGGTGGTCTTGGTAAGAAAATATCTTGTTGAGAATAGATCCAAAAAAATGCAATCAGTTATTCATTTAAGCCAATGTACCTTTAGACACTGGATAACCCAGTCGATTTGATGAAAAAAGATAGAAACAGCTCCAATTTGTTTTTCTGTGTCAGAGTTAAAAGTGTGTGCACTCATCCAGAAGATGTAGCATATATTCTCCTTTGTTTGCAAAATTTGGAAAGAAAACCAGTAAATGAATGGATTGGTTAATGCTACATTCTGAAGCCACCTTAAGTAGAAAAGAAGGGTCTTGTTCATAAAGTTACTCTGTCTTTATAAAACATAATGCAGGGAGGCTCTGATGAAAGACACTGGAGTTCAAAAAATCTTTCTGCAGAAGAGATAGCTACCAAAAGGACGGTTGTCCATGACAGGAATTTTAAATAATTTCTTTCTGAAGGTTCAAAGGGTTGTTGAGTCAGACTTTGTAGCACCACAATCAGATCCCAGGGAGGTGAAGGATCCTTTATTGAAGATCTAAGGAGAAAGGTGCCCTTCAGAAAAGCTTTATATAACTTGGAAGAAGTGAGAGAGTAATTTTTATCTCCAGTATGAACATTTGAAATTGCTGCCAATTGTATTTTCATCGTTGAAAAAAAAAATCTCCTTTTTTGCAAAGCGTAGCCAGAAAATCGAGGACTGAGGTGGAAAATGGTCAACATTATTTCTCAATGCCCACAATGAAAATCTTTTCCGTTTATCTTGCAGATCTTTTTGGTGGAGTCTTTTTGCAAGGATAACAGAATGGTCCACATTGGTGAAGAAAATTATTGAAACCAGTTAGTTTGAGGGCTGGGATATTGGGATGACTCATCCCCGAGGGCTGTGACAGGAGATCTGGAATTTCGTCCAGTATCCAGGCAGGATAGAAAAGATGAGACCAAACAAAGGGGAATCACACCTCTCGAGGCCAGTAGGGGGCAATGAGGGTGACTGAGCTTTTCGTGTCTATATTATATGCTCGAAGACACGACTTTGAACATATAATCGGACACCTAAAGAGTGAATGCTCTAAAGCGTGAATGGCCAAGTCCACAAATTTTTCCTGTGTGTGGGGGGTTCATAAGGCCATATACAAAAAAGGACAAATTTCAAAACCCTAATCAAGTGGGGTGCCCCCCAACAAAATATACCAACTCCGAGATCGCTCTACATTGGGGAAAAGGGAATTCCAGATAACTGTCAACTGAATCCCCCCCCCCCCAAGGAAAAAATTTGCGGATGTGGCTGTTCACGCTTTAGTGCGTTCGCTCTTTAGGTGTCGATGATTATATGTTCGAAGAAAAGTCTCTTAGAGCATATAATATAGACCTGAGTTTTTCAAATGGATTGCTTTCTGTAGTAAAGGAGACGAGATGCCCAAAAGTGGGCTACAGCATCTCTCACTGACTCCCCGAGGGGGGATTTGGGCAAAATTCCTACTGCACTTTTTGTTGTGGGGAGATGCAAAGATGTTGCAGCCAAGGTTGGCCCCAACAATGGAAAATTTCCTCTACCACTAACAGACACCACTTGAGGCATCAGAACGGACATGCTTAGTTTGTCCGCTAGTAAGCTGGTTTCCACTGTAATGTGTGTAGCAACTTGAAAGCGGGTAGTGGAGTCACCCATTGCCACAGTCTCATAGCCTCTCTACAAAGACTGGGTCCCCCCTTGTTTACCAATGTACCAGACTACAGACATGTTGCCAGTCTCAAACACAATAGTCCCTAGAAGAAGAGCATCTTGAAATGCCTGCAATGCTAACAGGACTGCTTTCATCTTCAAGACACTGATATGCAAATTGGTCTCATGAGGGGACCATGTCCCTTTGACCATTTTTCACAAGTAATGCCCCCACCCCAACTGGGAAATGTCCACAGTCACCATAGCCAATGGGAGCAAGAGAGAAAAGGGTTGACCCAGACAAACCATCACACTGGATCCACCAATGGATGTAGTGTTTGCAAATTGGTGTCAGCTTGACTAGAAAGGATAGGGATTGTTGAAGAATAGACCATAGAATAACGAGTCCACTGAACAAGCACACATAGTATAGAGCTAATTTTAGTACTAGTACAGCTGCCATAGATTTCAGAGCTAGAAGAATACATTTGGCTGGAGGAGACGGATGGGAAAGAATCTGAGATCCAAGAGCGTCTATGCAATGAGTTGGCAAGGATACAATTTGCGTTCTGTTCAGATGTGCGCTAATAAACTCCAAGCTCTGTAATGGTGTCAGATTTGACCTGGCATAATTGTTATTCACACTGAGTGACAAATCTGGAGCAAAGTGTCCCTGGACTGTTGAAGGAGATGCATAGAGTGGGCTGTGAGGAGCCAGTCTTCGAGTTATGGAAACACGGAATCCTTTTATTCTCAAGTGAACTGCTACCAATGCCATACATTTGGTGAACACCTTGGGGGTTGTGGTGAGTCCAAATGGCAGAGCTCTAAATTGGTAAAGGCTGGCTCCCAGCCAAAAGCGTAAATATCTTTGGGAGTGCCTGTTTATTTTGATATGGTAGTATGCATCCTAAATATCTATACAGTGCATCCAATTGTCTTTCAAAAAAATGGCAAAATGGACTGAACCGTGACTATTCAGAACTTTGACTTTTTCACATGTTAAAATTAGTCTGTTCACATTAAAAATTGGTCTCTGGTCCCCCATCTTTTTGGCACTAAAAAGCGTTAGTAAGTTCTAAATCCTATATGGTCTGGTGGGACTTTATGGATGACTTTTGAATTTCTTGTCTGCTGTCTTCCTCTGACTGGGTGGAACATCGGCAAACCTTTTTTCTTTTGTAGACAAGGGGCTGGAAAAATAGTATGAAGTAACCCATGGATATAATTTATGCCTCCAGGAAACTTTTGTTATAGTAGCCCAGGCATCTGGGTGCTAGGATAATTGTCCCCATGCGCAGCGTTTACCTGGAAAAGAATTAATGGAAACCCTGACTCTGGGTGCCTCTAGACATCTACCATTAGAACTGCCTCCTCTGCCTCTGAAGGCGTTGTCCCCACGTGGATCTTGGAAAGGTCACTGAGATTTGGGAAATGAGAAGTTATGTACCTACCATAACGTTCCATGTTAGTTGTCTTCTCTCGCCTTCTTTCTTGCTTGATGGGTTCGGAGCCGATCCTCGGCTCCGACTCGGCACTTGCTAAGCTCGAGAGTCACTTTTACCAGCTCGAGGCAGCCCCATATCCCATGATGCAAGGCGGTAAGTACCCAGATCTCATTTATACCTATAGGGAGAAACACCTAGCACAAAAAACTTTCCACTGAAGGAAAGAAAACAACTAGCCTAAATAAAGGCTGTAATGGGAACCAGGTAACTAACTGGTGCCTAAAGAAGTAATCTTCAAACAAGGGAGATCAAGGTCTGTCCAGGCAAGGGGGTAGGAGGGAGGGTCGCAAGAAAGAAGGCGAGAGAAGACAACTAACATGGAACGTTATTGGTAGGTACATAACTTCTCAATGTTAAGTTGTCAATCTCGCCTTCATTCTTGCTTGATGGGACCGCGTCCCTAGCACCTCTATCCTGGGTGGCTCAATGGAACAGACTCTTGAGAACCATAGAACCAAAACTGGCTCTATCCCTGGAGGCCAAATCCAATTTATAATGAGAAACAAAGGTATGAGGAGTGGCCCAAGTGGCTGCTGCACAAATAATGTCTAAAGGGAGTCTAGCCTGAAAGGCTGTGGAAGTGGCTAAACTTCTGGTATAATGCGCTTTTGGTTTTGGGCACAGCTGTTTGCCCCTGAGCCGATAGATTTTGGAGATGGTGGAAGAAAGCCATCTAGATAAGGTCACTTTGGAAACAGGAAGGCCTTTCTTATTTAAAGCATAAGAAAGAAAGAGCTGATCGGATTTTCTGAATTGTTTTGTTCTGTCCAAATAATATCTGAGTTGGCGGTGAACATCAAGATAATGTAATTTTTGCTCCGATCTATTGGGTAATTAGGGAAAAATACAGGGAGATAAATAGCTTGGTTCAAATTAGTTTTCGAAGCCACCTTAGGCAAAAAGGATGGATTAGTTCTCAAGGATACCCTGTCCTTGTGGAAGACCAAATAAGGGGGATGAACAGAAAGAGCATGAAGTTCTGATACTCTCCTGGCCGAGGTAATAGCGACAAGGAAGAGTGTTTTCCAAGAAAGAAACTTCAGTGAACATGAAACAGCTGGCTCGAAGGGAGGAAGAATTAAGGATGTCAGCACTAGATTTAGGTCCCATTGAGGAGGAGGACTCCTGACAGGAGGTTTAAGGAGAAATATCCCTTTTAGAAAGGCTCTACAAAGCCTGTAGGACATAATGTTGTGATCTGCAAACCCGACATGAAAGTTCGAGATAGCAGCCAACTGAACTTTGACCGTGGAAGATGAAGAGCCCGAGTGAAAGATTTCCGCTAAAAAATCCAAAACTGCATGAACAGTGACAGTAAAGGGATCTATATTCTTAGATTTTGCCCAACAAGAGAAGCGTTTCCACTTGCTGGTATAAATCCTTCTAGTAGAGGATTTAAGGGAAGCCACTATGATATCCCTAACCGGGTTAGAGATCATAGGAAGCCTGGCTAAGGAAGGAAGTGGAGCAACCAAGCTGTGAGGTTGAGAGAAGGAATAGACCAATGCAGCTGACCCGATTGGTGAATCAGAAGGTCTGGCACTGGGTCCAGATGCCACGGCTGCACCAACAGGTGACGATGGAAGAACGGAAACCAAATTTGTCGAGGCCAATAGGGGGCAATGAGAATCATTTTGGCTCTCAAAACGGTGGCTTTCTGGAGTACTTGTGGAATCAAGGCAAAGGGAGGAAAGGCATAAAGAAGTCCCTGGGGCCAATCCTGGGTAAGAGCGTCTCTGGGGGGGTGGACTGGCAGTGGGAAGAGAGAGAAGAAGTGTGGGCATTTGCTGTTTTGGGGAGTAGCAAAAAGATCGCAACATGGGCGGCCCCATTCTAGAAAAATCTCCTCCACTATAGATTGTTTGAGAGACCACTCGTGAGGCATGAGAATAGCTCTGCTCAATCTGTCCGCTAAAATGTTGGTTTTCCCAGGGATATGCGTTGCTACCAGAAACCGATGAGAGGAGATCGCCCATTGCCAAAGTCTGAGAGCTTCTTGACACAAGGGGTAGGACTTGGTTCCGCCCTGCTTGTTGATATACCATACTACAGACATGTTGTCCGTGTGAACTGCAATTGTTCCCAAGGGAAGAAAGTCGTTGAGGGCTTGCAACGTTAAAAGCACTGCTCTCATCTCTAGGACATTTATGTGCAGGTGGTATTGAGCGGTTGCCACGTCCCATGAACCATCCTGCCCTGATAATGACCCCCCCACCCGATCAGGGAGGCGTCCGTAGTGACTGTGGCTACCGGGGCCGGGGATACAAAGGGTCTGCCCTGATGAATCTGGGGAGAAGAAATCCACCAGGATAGATGGTTTATGCAAGCTTGTGTAACCAGGATTTTGTGACGCATGGGAAGTTGTTGGTAAGACCACTGGGTGAACAACATCCATTGAAGAAGACGCATGTAGAAGCGGGCCAAGGGAAGAAGGGTAATGGCCGCTGCCATGAGCCCAATACTTTCAGGACCAGTCTGGCTTGCACCTTTTCGCTGGCAAGGATGATCCGCACGTGACTTTGGATATCTGAGATTCTTTGGTCTGTGAGGGTTGCTGACATCCGAACAGTGTCTAAATTTGCGCCTATGAAAGTAATAAGATTGGCAGGGCAACAAGGAGGATTTTTCGTAGTTGATCGAAATTACTAACTGAGTGCAGAAATTTAGGGTGTAATCCCTGGCTTGGAGAAGTTGATGCCTGGTGGTGGCTGAAAGGAGCCAGTCGTCAAGATACGGAAACACCTGGAATCCTTGACGTCTCAGGTGAGCCGTGACCACTGCCATACATTTGGTGAACACTCTGGGGGCTGTAGTGAGACCAAAGGGCAGGGCTCTGAATTGAAAGTGACTGGACCCCAGCCGAAAGCGGAGAAACCTTCTGGAGCGTCTGTGAATTTTTATGTGATAGTACGCATCCTGAAGGTCTATTGAGCACATCCAGTTGTCTTTGCCCAGGAAGGGCAAAATTGATTGAAGTGTGACCATTCGAAATCTCGTCTTTTTCACAGACTTGTTGAGTCTGCTGAGATCCAATATTGGTCTCCAATCTCCTGTCTTTTGGGGACCAAAAGAACCTTGAGTAGATTCGGGCTCTGAATGGTCTGTTGTAACTGGCTGAATGGCTCTTTTGTGTAGAAGCTTTGATACTTCTAACTTTGCGATTTCCCTTAGACCGGGTGGCACATCTGGAAGGGAATTTTTGTGAGTGAAGGGACTTTCCTCGAAAGGAATTTTGTAACCCTCGGATATGATCGAATGTACCCATCTGTCTTGTGAGAGGGAAAGCCAGGCTTGTGGGTACAGCGATAATCTTCCCCCGACTGCCTCCAAGGATGGACAGTCGGGCAACACATCAGGGATGCTGGAAGGGCTTGTCAGAGAGAGAGACTCTCTGCTTCCCTGGTTTTGTGGACCCCCTCTGCCTCTAGGGCGGCATCTGTTATTATTACCCCCTCTGCCTCTAGGGGTAAACTGACCATGTGTATCCGGCGTGACTCCTTGGGATTTGCGGAACCACATCTTTCCACCCTTCTGTCCTTTGGGGTAAGGTCTAGAAGGGGTGGAAAAACGGACCCCTACGGCAGAAAGAGTCTTGCCGTCCTGCTCACACCTGGTCAATGTATCCTTCACTTGAGGACCAAACAAAGTTGATCCATCAAAGGGAGAGCAAAATTACAGAGCCGCATCCAGGATTGACGTCTCAGAGCCACTCCCGTGCCTGCGGCTCTACTTGCTCCATCTGCTGCATATGAAATCAGCCGCATGGAGGAGTTGGTTATGGAGTTAAGGATTCCTAGCTGAGAAGCAATCTTGTCTTGTGCCCCTGGAGCTGCAGGATCCTGTACAACTTCACCTAGTTCCTTAAGGATGTCTCTTTGGAGTCTGGTGAAGTGACACAAATAGTTCAGCGAACGCATGGCAAAAGTCGCTGAGGAAAACATCCGCTTACCATACCTGTCCATGGTCCTGGAATCCTTGTTAGGAGGATGGACTGGTACGGAAGGATCTGCAAGTTCCTTCTTAGTGGCAGCCGCCACCACCATGGCATCAACCGAGACACCTTTTGTAAGGAATTGCTGTTCAGAAGGGGCTGTAATAAATTTAGAAGGCCTCCTGGGAACTGGCTCTATGGAATCAGGAGAAGCCCAAGCCTTTCGAGCAATTACCTGCATGAGGGGGTCAAAAGACGGAGACACCCAGGAGGTGGAGGGTCGAGAACCAAACGCCTCTAGGTATACCGACTCATCATCGGAGGGATTTATGGTGGGCCAGTTTCCCCTCTGTTTCAGGAGTTCTAGGATGTCTGAAAAGGAGACATCCTCAGAGGGGGATCTTGGGGACCCCTCCGACTCATCTAAGTTGGTATCCGAAGTAGTAGACTCAGGGGAGTCTAGGTGCTTCCTCTTACAAGTCCTCTTGCGCGGAGGACCTCCTGACGGATCAGGAGAATCCTCGGAAGAGGGGGTTCCTCCCAATGGGGAAACCTGAGGCGGTGGATCTCTTGGTCCGGGAGCAAGAGAGCGGGAAGAGATATCAACAGGCACCGTAGAGGGAGGAGCTAAAGGAATAGACTGCTGACTGAGCCCAGGGTCCAGCACATTCCTCATCACCTCAAAGGCTCCCCTCCCAGGGAGGTCCGAGAGAACCCGTTCCGAAGAAACTGGGACTCCCGGGCCCACCGAAAGGGAAGGCTCCGAGGCAGATGTCGGAGCCGAGCTCACCAAGGCGAAGCTCCAAGGGAAGAGCGGGGGTCGGACAAGGGTCCGATGCCACTCACCCCTCGGAGCAGACCAGGAAGCCCGCCACGAATCCCTCCAAGGAAGGTCTCGAGGAGGAGATAAGAGTAGATGCTGAAGGCGCAGAAGGGGGGGGGGGTATCTGGCCCTCAGCCATAGCAGTAACTATTCCCATAGACTCCAGCTCCAAACTCTGGGGTAGAGTCGAAGGAGGAACTTGAACAGGGTGTGGACTGATAGTCGTCTGTTGAGACGGATTATGCAGCATTTGGGCTAGTGCCTGTGATTTTAATAATCTGCTTACCACCCCCTCTAAATCATGGTCTGACAACCTGGAAGATCTAGATGATCGGCTCCGATGGCTCCGCTCCAAAAGAAGAGGTGAGGCCGGAGCC
Source organism: Protopterus annectens (assembly GCF_019279795.1). NCBI lineage: Eukaryota > Metazoa > Chordata > Ceratodontiformes > Protopteridae > Protopterus > Protopterus annectens. Next base: position 1,117,194,258 of record NC_056743.1, read on the forward strand.
GACAGTATCGGTTCCAAAGAGGGAGACCTGGACCTCTTCCTCGAAGGAACCATCGGAGCCGATGAAACCATGGATCCAGACGGAGCCGATAACTTTTCGGCTCCAAGTGTAGGTATAGATGCATCGCATTCGGTCGGAGCCAAAAAAGGCAAAAAGATAATGGTGTCGGAGCCGGTCGGCGCAGACACCGAAGCCCGAGCCACATGGATGTCGGAGCCAGTCGGAGCCGACACCAAAGTGACCTTCACAGTATTGGCACGGATAGCCATCGGTGCCGAAGATTTCTCCAAGCTAAGATCGGCTCCAGCCAGAGCCGATCTCGACTCCGAAGGAGTCTGAGCCAAGGCCGAAGGCTTAGGTACAGAAGCCTGGGCCTTGGTAGTCTGAGGGCTTACCCGGAGCCGATTTTGCCGGGGAGCCCTCCGGTTTAAGAAGTCCTCTTAAAATGAGTTTGTTTCTCCTTTCCTGCAGGACTCTCTGGCTAAAAGAATGACAAATTGCACAGGAGTCCTGCAGGTGGAGAGGTCTCAGGCAGTATATACAAGTGTGACCGTCTGTCAGAGACATCTTCTGACAGCACGAGTAACACTTCTTGAAGCCTGAGACCCTCTGATCTTTAGACATGGTGCTTTCACAAACACTACACACACAGTCCCGAACCAGAGAAAATTTTAGTTATGTACTCACCATAACTTCAGATGTTTGGGATCCATCTCGCCTACATTCTGACTGATGGGTTCGGAGCCGATCCCTCGGCTCCGACTCGGCACGCTTATGCCAAAGAGCGAAGTCTCTTATTGGCTGAGCTTACTATATCCCAGGATGCACCACTACCAGTCCCCCAGATCTAGTTTGTCCGCATACATGCACGCACTGCTTATATAACATCGTCAGATGAAACAAGATAAAAACAGTAGAACTCAAAACCGTTCAATCTCCTCTGATCTCCAAGGTAGGGGGAAGGAGGGTGGGTATTAGGAATGTAGGCGAGATGGATCCCAAACATCTGAAGTTATGGTGAATACATAACTAAAAGATGTTATGTGATCCTATCTCGCCTACATTCTGACTGATGGGACAGCGTCCCTAGCACCTGAATCCTGGGTGGCTCACTGGAAAACACTCCTGAGTACCGTGGAACCAAATGATGCTCGCCCTTTAGATGCCACATCCAATTTATAGTGGGAAATGAAAGTGTGCGGGTTGGACCAAGTAGCCGCAGCACAAATCTCAGAAATAGCGAGCTTGGAATGAAATGCAATAGAGGTAGCCATAGCTCTAGTAGAGTGAGCCTTGACAGATGCTGTAAGTTGCTTATTTGAAGAGGAATAAGCCTGAGTTATGCAATCTCTAATCCATTTGGCAATAGTAGCTTTTGTGATGGTTTTACCCAGTTTATTATCTGAAAAGGACACAAACAATTGGTCTGTTTTTCGAATCTGTTGAGTCCTGTCTAGATAGAAGCGCAATTGCCTGTGAACATCCAACTTATGCAAGGTGTATTCCGCTTTGTTTGAAAATTTTGGAAAGAAAACTGGTAGCTCTAGAGATTGTTGGAGACAGAGATTAGAACAAACTTTTGGAACAAAGGATGGATTAGGCCTAAGTGATACTCTATCCTTGTGAAAAATCAAGTGCGGTGGTTTGATAGATAGGGCTTGAAGTTCTGAAACTCTTCTTGCAGAGGTAATTGCAATTAAGAAGGCAGTTTTCCAAGACAGATATTTCAACTCACATGTAGCAGCCGGTTCAAAGGGAGATGTTAAGGCACTAAGTACCAAATCAAGATCCCACGGAGGCGCAGGATGAAAAACTGGGGGTCTTAAAAGCATAGCACCTTTTAAGAAAGTTTTACATAATCTGCTACTCATCAACGGTGGGTCTATGGACTCGTGAAATTTGGAGATAGCTGCTAGTTGGACCTTAATAGTAGAGACTGAAGATCCTTGATTAAACAAGGATGTTAAAAATTTCAAGACGTCTGGTATCGGGGCAGTAATAGGGTCTAAGCCTCTGAGTTGAGCCCAGATAGCAAACCTCTTCCACTTACTGTGATACAATTTCTTAGTGGTGGGTTTGTGGGCTGAAGATAAAATGTGAATAACTTCAGGGTCCAAGGTGTGATTTCTGACTAAAGTCGGAAGTGGAGGAGCCAAGCTGCTAGCTTCAAAGTGTGAAGGGACTGGTGCTGTTGTCCCGACTGATGAATCAGAAGGTCCGGAGTTAGATCCAAAAACCAAGGACCGTCCAGAGCATATTTCTGTAGGTAGGGGAACCATACCTGACGAGGCCAGTACGGCGCAATTAGAATCATTATGGACCCCAATTGGGAAGATTTCTGGATGACTTTGGGAAGGAGTGGAACCGGAGGGAAAGTGTAAAGCAGTCCTGTTGGCCAAGGTTGGACTAGAGCATCCGTAGCTGCTTCCCCTTGACGCGGGGTCAAGGAAAGAACCTTTTGCACTTCGTGTTTTGTGGTGTTGCAAACAGGTCGCAGCACGGAGTCCCCCATCTTTTGAAAACCTGAGCTGCTACAGCTTCGTTCAGGGACCACTCGTGAGGAGAAAGAATAGTCCTGCTCAGTCTGTCTGCCAATACACTGGATTTCCCTGGAATGTGGGTCGCTACCAGGAAGCGGTTGGTAGCCACTGCCCATTCCCACACCCTCATGGCCTCTCTGCAAAGGGGGTAGGATCTGGTCCCTCCTTGTTTGTTTAGATACCAGACCACCGACATGTTGTCTGTGTGGATAGCGATAATGCCTTGAGGGAGAAAGTTGTGGAGGGCTTGTAGGGACAGAAGTACAGCCCTCATTTCCAACACATTGATATGGAGAAAGGTTTCGTTTGGAAGCCAAGATCCCTGAACTGACCTGCCCAGACAATGCCCCCCACCCGTCTGGGAGGCATCCGTTGTCAAGGTGGCTACGGAGGGCATAACAAAAGGTCTTCCCTGATTCAGATTGGATGGCAGAAGCCACCAGCGGAGGTCCCGTTTGCGTTTCTGTAATCAGTATGTGATGATTGAGGGGGAGATCCTGAAAGGACCATTGTGTCGATAACAGCCACTGAAGAATCCTCATGTGCAATCTTGCCAGAGGAACTAGGAGAACCGTGGCAGACATTGAACCTAAAAGTTGCAGGACCATCCTGGCTGGGGCTTTGGATCTTAGAAGCAGGGCTCGGACTTGACCTTGTAATGTTTGTATCCTTTCGGTAGGAAGGAAAACTCATCAATTTTGAGTCTATCTCTGCTCCTATGAATCTTATGCGCTGAGAAGGCAGCAAGACAGACTTTGACCAGTTGAATGTAATTCCCAGGGAAGCACCCAGGGAGATGGTGGCTTGTAGGTTCTCTAGTAGTAGATGCCTGGTGGTGGCAGTCAGGAGCCAGTCGTCCAGATAGGGAAACACTTGGAATCCGAGACTCCTCAGGTGAGCAGTCACTACTGCCAAACACTTGGTGAACACCCTGGGGGCTGTGGTGAGACCAAAGGGCAGAGCACAAAATTGGAAATGACTGTCTCCCAGGCTGAAGCGCAAATACCTTCTGGACGCCTGATGTATCGGTATGTGATAATAAGCGTCCTTGAGGTTTATGGAGCACATCCAAACATCTTTCTCCAACAATGGGAGGATGGATTGTAAAGTGACCATTCGGAATTTGGACTTCATGACGGACTGGTTTAGTTTGCTGAGATCCAAAATGGGTCTCAGGTCCCCTGTCTTTTTTGGCACTAAAAAGAACCTCGAGTAGTTTCCGGATCCGATCTGGTCTGTGGGGACCGGTTGGATGACTCCTTTTCTAGCAGCTTTGAAGCTTCTATGGCTGCAATTTCCCTTTGACTGGGTGGTGGGTCCGGGATTTTTTGGACGGTGGGGTGAGTGTGTGAAGGGATGGTGTAACCTCCGGCAATAATCGAAGCACCCATCTGTCCTGAGTAATAGACTCCCAGGCTTTTAGGTGCTTGGCAAAGCGGCACCTGACTGGCTCGAGCAGCACAGCCGGGCAATCCCTCATGGAGTGTGGGAGGCTGAAGAGCCACAAAGGACTCGCGGTCTCCATTGTTGCGGGGCCTCTGCCGCCTCTGGGACGTCTCCCAGAATAATTTCCCGACCTCTGCCTCTGGAAGGGAATCTTCCTGCTGTTGGGAAAGAATTTCTGTGATTTGGAACCACATCTTCCCTCCTCTTTTAGCCTTGGGATAAGGCCGAAGGGAGTGGAATAACGTGCTCCTCGGCAGATAAAGTCTTTCCCTCTTGCTCACAGCGGGTAAGAGTGTCTTTACCTTGGGTCCAAACAAAGAGGACCCATCAAAGGGAGCGTCGGCAAGGAAGACTTGAAGGCCTCCGCGAAATGACACAAGCGGAGCCAGGCTTGTCTCCGTGAGCCACGCCTGTGCCTGCCGCTCTGCCGCCCCTTGCCGCATATGAAATGAGCCTCATGGACGAGTTAGAAATCGAGGTAAGGATAGCCAACTGAGAGCTAACCGACTGGGCTAGCTGCTCAGGTAGGTTACCTGAGAGGAGTCTGAGAGCTCCTTGACCAGATCCCTCTGTAGTCTGGTGAAATGTGCCAAATAATTCAGGGACCTCAGAGTAAAGGCCGCTGAAGTCAGGGTGCGCTTCCCGTACCGATCCATGCTCCTAGACTCCTTATTAGGAGGATGGACGGACGTTGAAGCCTCTGCCACGTCCTGCTGGGTAGCAGATGCCACCACCATGGCATCTACAGCCACGCCTTCGTCAAGAACTCCTTCTCGGGTGGGGCAGACAGAAATTTGTTAGGGCGAGAAGGCACTGGTTCCACAGTATCTGGATGTTCCCACGCCCTCCGACAAACCAAATCCAGGAGCTCGTCGAGGCGGAGACACCCAGGAGGCGGAGGGCTGAGCCCGAAGGCCTTGAGAAACACTGACTCATCAACGGAGGGGGGTTTGGAATTCCAGCCGCCTCGTTGTTTAAGGATTTCTAGAATGTCTGCAAATGAGACATCATCCGAGGGCGACTTTGGGGACCCCTCCGCATCATCAAGATCAGTGTCCGATGTAAGAGACTCATCGGGGAGTCCACGTGCTTCCTCTTGCACGATCTCTTCCTTGGGGCTCTTCGAAGACAACTCCGAAGAACCCTCAGGAGGAGGAACCCCAGTGGGGTAACCTCAGGCCCAGGGCTCCACTGCCTAGAGACAGGGAACTGCCAAAGACCCAGTCTCCATGCCCAGGAAGGTGCGGTAAAGCCGTAGAGATGGCGAAGAAGACTTGGCCAAGGCACTCCTCATAGCTCTGAAAGCCGGACCCCAGAATCCTGGGAATGTCCGGTCCCGAGCCATGATAGCAGACGGAAGTCCAGCGGCGAAGCACCGAGAGGAGGCTCGGAACCGACAGCATTGGTCCCAGCGTCACCCCGGGTCCGGCCGAAGAAGTCCGTGTGCTAAACTCGGACCCGAAGGCGGGGTTGGAGTAAGGGTCGGAGCCGACCCTAGGATCTCCACTGGCTCCATCAGCACCTGCTCCGGAGCCGAAGCGGTCGGAGGAGGAAATGCAATGGAGTGGGCTATCGGCTCGAAGCCAGGTGGGTTGGAGCGAAACAAATTTTTGAAAGACTGGGGACTGGAACAGTCTTTGGAGCACCCTGTCTATGTCGAATCTGACATCCTCGATGACCTAGAGGGAGAGCGAGGTTCAGTAGGCCTCTCCAACGGCCCCAAGGGACTAGGGGACCGGCTCGGCGACTCGATAACTATCGGCGCTGAAGGAATGCACAAACCAATTTCCATCGGTGCGAGGAGGACTTCGCCGAGGATGAAGTGTCTGGCGGACAACCTTCATCGGCTCGAGATCAGTGGAGCCGATGAAGGTGACCCGCCTCGATGCCCCAGCCATCGGCTCCGAAGCCAGAGGAGTCGAGACTGGAGGCATCGAGGCAGACTGTTCCGCCCTCGGCTCCGAAGTCCTTGGAGCCGAAGGAGAAGCCTGCCTATGTCTTTTGGCGGTCGGGTCCGGCCGGACTGGTGAGCCGGCCCTTTCTTTAGCAGGAGAAGGAGAGGCGCTAATGCTTCTTCAAAGAGGGTTTTATAAGGCCTTTCAAAATAAAGTTTATTTTTCCTCTCTTGGAGGACCCTCGAGGAAAAAGCGTGACACGCTGCAGGACTCCTGCAAATGTTTGGCGCCCAAACAATATACACAGAGAGAGTGGTCATCTGTGATTGACATTTTAAAACTGCACTTAGTGCACTTCTTAAAGCCCGAAGGCCTAGGAGCCTGAGACATTATAACAACAATTCAGTAACTCTCTCACAGAAAAAACCCACTATTCTGTTTTGTCTTTCTAAATTGACTGACACTACAATGATTAGCTTACGGTTGCCGGTTAAGATTGACAGCCCGATAACAACAGAGAAATAACTCAAGGGGATCCTAGAACCCCTAAGGATTTGAAAGGGATTGACTGACGGGGAAAGGCCCTACAGATCAAGGGAGCCTCTAGTCAGAACAAACACACAAATTTTCCAAGGAAGGTCTCCAGGAGGAGATAAGAGTAGATGCTGAAAGAACTGGCCTTTAGCCATAGCAGTAACTATTCCTGACAGCTCCAAACTCTGGGGTAGAGTCAAGGAGGAACTTGAACAGGGTGTGGACTGATAGTCGCCTGTTGAGACGGATTATGCAGCATTTGGGCTAGTGCCTGTGATTTTAATAATCTGCTTAGTGGTCTGACAACCTGGAAGATCTAGATGATCGGCTCCAAAAGAAGAGGTGAGGCCAAAGAGGAGACCTGGACCTCTTCCTCGGGAACCATCGGAGCCGATGAAACCATGGATCCAGACGGAGCCGATAACACAGGCAAAGAGATAATGGATACTCTCTGGCTAAAAGAATGACAGTGCACAGGAACTAAAGTTAAAGAACTGAAAAGTAAAAACTCTCACACACACACCCTGACACAAGGGGGGGGGATGGGAGGGATTAAAGGCCTGACTAAAAAAGTAAAGAAGGAAAAATAAAGTTAGTCAGAAAAAGCCTGACAATTATCTATAAAGGTAGAATTTTAAGGAAAATAGAAATTTTTTCTGATTGGGGGCTAAAAGTTTAGTAATATTAAACACTTACCAGGAGCTGGTAAAAGGAGGACCTCATCAGCAAAGCGGCAAACGAGATCTGGGTACTTATCGCCTTGCATCATGGGATATGGGGCTGCCTCGAGCTGGTAAAAGTGACTCCCGAGCTTAGCAAGTGCCGAGTAGGAGCCGAGGATCGGCTCCGAACCCATCAAGCAAGAATGAAGGCGAGATTGACAACTTAACATCCAAATTTTACCACCTCTCTGATTTCTAGAGAAGGTTCACTGGTGGGTAGAAAACTTGATTCCAACAGCACCAAAGCCCTGGGATTCATTAACGCCTGCACTAAGTGTAGGCTGTTCTGACTGAAGAGACAAAGCAAGCATAACTCACCTTCTTCCTCCTAATTTTAGTTTTCCTGCTGATTTTCTTGCAACCTTAAATACTGAGGGAGAATCAAAAACGTTACCACAAAGTACAGACTACATGTACACTTAGTATTCTGAGCAAGTAGAATGCTCAAAAAATGTGGTAAGAATGTTCTTCAATACAGATCGTGCACACACAGTGTAGGTGTTACTGAAACTAGCCCAAGGTCTTTCCTTCTTGTTTGCTGCGGATAAGCGTTTCTTTCACAGACCGACTAAATAAAGATGTTCCACTAAAGGAAGCGCTGATGAAAGATGTCTTGAAAATCCCAAAGTCGCACAGCCACATCCAGGGATGTCTCCTTAAAGCAATACCTGATCAATTAGCCCATGAGATGCCTTCAGCTGAAAGAGATCAACCTCATGGACACACTGGAAATTGACAAGAGTGGCTAGCTGAGAAGACTATTGTTTGAAATCCTTTGCAGACATGGACTCAGAATCAGAGAGAATTTGACAGTTCTTTGGTCAAATCTCTCTGCAGTCTTGTAAAATGTGCCAAATAGTTGAGAGACCTTAAGGCAAATGTTGCTAAGGCAAAGCTTTCCAAAAGCCGGAGCTAGGAATATGTCAGGCCATCTCGGTATAGACTCAATGGAATATGGCTCCTTCCATGCTCGACAAGAGACTAAATCAATGAGCTCAAACATTTGGGGGAGATAACCCAAGATGTAGATCTGCCAAAACCAAAAGATTCCAAAAATACGGATTCCTCTGGAGAAGGATTATCAAAAGACCAACCACCTTTCTTCCCAAGGATCTCTAATATGTCTCCAAAGGAGACATCAGGTGGTGATCTGGGGGACCCTTCTCTCCTTCCACAAAAATCAGTATCCTCAGTGAGAGATTCCAATGGGAAATATCTGGGTCTCCTCTTGCACATCACTGGAAGTGACTGTCCATGTGGAATAGGCCTACTGGACTCTCAGCATGGAACCAGAGAAGGAATACAGAGTGGATTCAAGGGATGACAAAGATCTATAGAAAGAGAAAAAGCCCATTCCATGACCTCGAAGGCAGATAGATGCAGAGAAGCCGTGGCCACCAACACCAGGGCTGAAACTTCTAGTAATGGTAGACAACTCCAACTGGGTCCATGCCTGGAGGAGGGAACCGGCCCACAGCTGTCCAGCACCGAGGCTCTGAGGGGCAGGAATGTTTCAGATACCAGCGCACTAAAATTCAGCCTCTGTGACCTGCTCTCATCTGAAGGTATAGGTACAGAACTGGTCAGGGATGCTGTCGGAGAAGTGATTTGCTTCAGCTCCAATGTCAGACCTCTTGGAGCATTCAGAACTTGGGGGGCTCCAAAACAGGATGGATCAAATAAAGACAATACTGTGTGAGTAGTGGTCTGAAGACTCACTGATCCAATAGGGGGCAGAACCAAAATGATCTCCATATGGATCTGAGCTCCAAGGAATTTTCACATCATCCTATCCACACCCGCTTCAGAAAGACTTCTGGAGGACCTGGAGGATGTGGTAGACTGGCGCCTAGAGTGTTTTCAGGGAGCTTGTAAGAAGGGGGAATGGAGCCTAGGGGAAACTGGATCCAAAATGAATTCTGAGGAGTGAGCTTGGAATATGTGAAATACTATGTTTCGGATCCGAAGGCTTGGGATCTGAAACCAGAGTTGTAGGGCTTGCTGAAATTATGATCAGATCAAAAAAATTTGTATCTGAGGAGTATATCTTCATGTCAGAGGGTGGCAGATCTGAAATTTTTACAACTTTCAGAGGCGGTTCTGAGGAAGCCCTGGAGTGTTTCAATGGGGAGTGTTTCCTAAGCTCCAAAGGAGGTTTTCGGTTTTTACTGTGGGTTTCAGTTCCTGAAGAAGATGCTGTTGAAGGAGGAAGACAACCCTTAAATAGATAAGTTTGCTGCATCTATCAGCCAACGTTCTAGTGTTAAAAGCAGCACATATAGATAAGTTAGTGTTTAGAATTAGAACAGATCGAGTTTGCCAAAGCAACAATACCCTAAAAGGGTGATATTCGAGAGCACATGGAGCCAAAGGAGGATGCTCCCTAGATGCAAGATCCAACTTATAGTGAGGGAGGTTAATGGATTGATTGATGTTTATCCACGTGAGTCAGGGGGCTCGAAGGGGCGGTCCAAGGCCTGTAGGAGCACCATCATTAAAGAGAGGATTTAGGCCTTGCAGCTCGCCCCACAGAGAAACATTTCCATTTGCTTCGTTAACCTTTCTAGTGGATGGTTTATGAGCCGCCACCAAAATAGCCGAACTGGAGCAGCCAAGCGGTCAGCTTTGGCGTCAGCTCAGGGCCAGAATGGAGCAATGAGAATCATTCTGCAACCCACCGAGGTATTAGAGCGAAAAACTCATGAAGGGGTTCCCACCGCGTTAATGATGTTGGACCGACCCGAATGTGCTGCTATATGAGAGAAAAAGCGCGGAGATTGCCCATTCCCAAACTCTCATGGCGTAAGACCTTGTTCCCCTTGCTTGTTGATGTACCAGACAACAGACATAGCCTTGGACATCCGGCCCGCAAAGTGCCCCCACCCGAGGCGGGAGGCGCCCCGTGTCACTGGCGCAGAGGAGAAGAGGGAGCAAGCACAAACCTCGTGGAGATCCGCCTGGCAAGAGGAAGAAGTGCTATAGCCGGGCCATGGACCCTCTCAGGTGGGCCGCTACCCTGCTAGTACTTTGGACTTCAACTTTGGAAGGAGAAACTGCCTCCAGAGTAGAGCAGTCGGGCAACCCTCAGGGTGCTGCGCGTCGGGCAGAGCCTGTCCTCCTCTGCCACGGAAGGACTGGTTGTTTCGACGACGCACAGCTGCCTTCCCGTCCTTCGCTCGCCCGTCGCGTCCCTGCCGAATCCCTGTCCCCGAGCTCTAGCGGCGCCCTCCGCTGTGGGAGAGTAGCCGCATAGAAGTATTTGTGACTGACCCTCCGGGTGTCAATGTGCCTCCTTCCTTGCACGAGCCTTGGGCCTGCTGTCCCAGGGGCCGGATGGTGGAAGCCTGGCCCAGTGCAGAGGGGCGCCCGACGACAGCGCCATGAGCACTGATGAGAAGGAGCAATAGGCTTAAAAAGGTGCTGAGCTCCCCCGGAGGGAGGCAAGAGCACTCCCATCTGCATCTGGGCCTGGATGAACCTTCTCATCATCCGGTCCAGATCAGCATCAGAAAGGCTATGGGTAGATCTCGAAGGAGCTACCCAGGTAGGGCTGGGAGTGCCTCCGATAGCCTCGAGAAGCTCGCTGGCTGGCGGGCCAAACAGAGGTCTCGCCCGCCGCCGGCTCCAGAAGCGGGAGTTTGAGTCCCAGGAGCAGGAGGGAACAACTGCAGAAACGTAGTCCTCAAGGGAGCTGAGGCCGGCCGAGTCCGGATAAAAGACCCGCCAAGACCAGCTTGACCTCCCGCTTCCTCAGCTCCTGGGTTGAACCCTGCACAAATGGAACAACCAGCTGTTCAGCCATAATCTATAAAACCTAAAGTTACAGAAAGTAACTTAAACAACAAAACACACAGGCCTACACACACACCCCACGCGGACAGCAGGGGGGGAATAAAATTATTACTTTAACTTAAAATAAACTCAAAACAGTCTATATTAAAAATTTAGTTAAAGAATCTTTTAAACAAGAAAAGAGTTCACTTAGCTGAGAGCTATGTACCCACATCCAGTTACCAGCGGCAAACAAGATCTGAGGTCATGAGGGTAGAGCAGGGCATTATCCATGCGGTTCGGATGATCCATAACCCACAGGTTGCAGACAAATGAATATCCTACTTCAGATTTAGCTATTCTGAGACAAAACATGCACTTGTGGGCATCTAAGTTAGGGATTTTATGCCCACAAGAAGTGCATTTTTTTAAATCCTGTTAGTTTGTAAGCTACGACAGCTGAAGGATGATAGAGGAGATTAAATGAATAAGACTTTTTTCTTTCTTTAAATATTGAAAAAGAGGACATTACCAGCGACAGTATTTAAGAATTACCCTGTAACAGTGGGTAAAGAAAAAAGTTAGCAACTATAGTCACAATAAGGATTTACTACATAAAAGACAGTTTTCCGGTTTCCTTTGCATAGTTACCAACAGGGAGGTTGTAGATAAAAAGGGTTGTTGTTGTGTCTTTCGGCTTTTCCCAGTTAGGGGTCGCCACAGCAGAACTCTGGTCCGCTAATGATTGGCAGTTGATTTTTTACGTGCTGCGTTGCCAGCCCTAAAGCACAACCTTCAACGAAGGTACACCCATTCATGCATGTCTCCACGCAGAAGACGCTCTAGTTGAGAGTTGAACCGGTCAGCGTCTTACTGTGAGGCGACAACGCTACCGCAGCACCACCACCACAGTTGTAGATAAAAAGGTAAGAATTTAAAATAGAAAAGTTAACTTTCACTTAAGAAAAAAACAACAGGAAGAGCTTTACAAAACGCTTGAGAGAAGGATCCTGTGTCTGAGCACAATGACGGCAAACAAAATCTGAAGCACTGGGCATGGACTAGGGCATTATGGGTACAGGGAGAGGCTCAAGAGTTGGATTCAAAGTCTAAAGTATACGGATGAGTCAGATTTGAGGCTCTGATCTTAACACATTCATTGAGGAAGAATGAAAAGGACATCAGATCAGTGACAGTAAGAAATGCCTGGGTAAAGGTGTACCCACTGACAGTCTGCAGGTCTGTCCACAATAAGCTTCTGATGTAGATCTTTAAACGTTTTATAGTATGTATGCTTCAAAGGCTAAAGGGCCTGATCCCACAGATTTCAGAGCGTTCAATGTAATATTCCCAATCTCAGTGCAAAGGGTACCATTTGAACAAAAGTGGCAAATATAGCTAGCATGTTGCGAACAGCTGCTGCTGACAGTAGTAGGTTCTGCAAAAAGCTGTAGACTTCAACAAGGAAATCCTGCCAGCATTAACCAAGCTCTCTGAATGGCTGTAGTCAACTGGCGTCCAATAGAAACTGAAGTATGCAATGGATCCACTTGTGATTTGGCCGCATTGGCCACAACCCCAACAATAAATATATCTTCAGTAAATCCAAGTCCACAAAAGAATGCAGGCAATGAACTGTTCTGAGAACAACAAAGAAAATGCATAAAATCCAAACTTCACAGAGCAGAAACAAGCTGAAAGAAACAACCACGACATAAAACCAAAGGGTAATTTTATTTCGATAAGCTCTTTCACAAACACTGTTGCTTCATCACATCTTAACACACCATAAAATACTCCACATTTATTTCTTCCTCTTAAATCTAATCATCCAATGGGAACAATGTTCCTTTCTATGTTGTTAAGCAACATATCACTTCCCTGTTAACTACATAGTGACCAATTCTAGAAAAATTACTACACTCTAAGCTACATTTCAAACATATACATATAAAATACATGTAAAATACATGAAAACACTTTATAAACAAAATCAAATAAAATAAAGTATTATACCCAAAATACATGTAAAACAACTACAAATACACAAAACTATATTGTATACATGTCCAATACAATCACATTTTCAACCTCAGTATTTCTAACGTGGGTTTAATCAAAAATGTGGCCATTCAACCATGGGCTCGAATGTGCCCTCAGCCTCAGAATCCATCCAAGTTCTACTTGTTCAGTTGCATTAACTATATCTCATTTCCTGTCATTCGACAGCAAAACCTTTAAGGCTAGAAACTTAAAACTATGCTCATTCCCCATATTACTAATATGTTTGTCTATGGCACTATATTTCAAACCTCTGCAGGCACAATATAAGTGATCTTGAACCCTATCCCTCAGTCACCTGTTGGTCTTGCCCACATAAAATGATTGGCATTTTACATATCTAGCTAAATGCACCAAATTCTTGGTGTTATAATCACCTCGGACCTTCAACTTATATTCCTGCCCAGTAAATGGATGTATAAACATATCTGTTTCATCAGTATGTTCAGAATACCTGCATTTTCCACATTTGTGTGTCCCATAGCCACCCCTATTATCAACTGGACACTCTGATCTTCAAATAGCATAACCTATACTTAACTGATTTTTTTATTCTTGTACCCATATTTAGGATGTATTCCAACTAAACCTGCTATCCTGGAGTCTGCCTGTAATGCATGCCAATGTTTCGGAAAAATATTGTTTAGCTGGTGATCTGTGGGATAGGTCAACATAAACCGCATTTCACTCAGCCTAACCTTATCGACCCCATCATTTATCCGTGCTGTAGAGTAATACAGCCTAGCTACTGTACCCCTATCTCTCTTCATCATCTCTTGTGCCCTACATATATCACTTACTTTATATCTCCTCTGTTGGAACTCAAGTCCCATCTGCTCTAAACTATTATCAAAGCCCACAGCATTCACAGTGAGTCTATTATTCTTCACCATCTGTCCTTTCAATACACTGCTGAAAACGTGATTGGGGTGCATGCCAGTCAAATATGTAGAGTGAATGCAATCCTTCCTATACATTCTTGTCTGAAGGCATCTCATGGGCTGATTGATCAGGCATTGCCTTAAGGAGACATCCCTGGATGAAAGGGGATATAGTTAATGCAACCGAACAAGCAGAACTTAGATGGATTCTGAGGCTGAAGGCACATTCGAGCCCAGGGTTGAATGACCACATTTCGATTAAAAAAGAAGACGTACTCACCATAACGTTCCATGTGAGTTGTTCATCTCGCCTTCATTCTTACAGATGAGCTCTGAGCCAATCCTCGGCTCTGAGTCGGCCTACTACAAAGCTTGAGGTCTTCAGACAGCTCGAGGCCAAGTCCCTATCACATGATGCACCTCGAGTTACCTCAGATCTTGTTTGCTGTGTCTAACCGTACCATGTGCCATTCTATCACTTTTTTAGGGAGAACCCATAGAAACACTGAGCAACCATGATAAAACTAGTATCGGTCCACGAAAAACCCTGAAGGGGGTAGGAGGGCGGGAAGTAAGAATGAAGACGAGATAAACAACTCGCATGGAATGTTATGGTGAGTACTTAACTTCTTTATGTGAAGTTGTTCTATCTTGCCGTTCATTCTTACAGATGGGTAGCGTCCCAAGCACCATCTTTCTCAGGTGGCTCACGGGAGAACGTTTTTCAGGACAGCAGAACCAAAGGAGGCTCTGTCCCTGGAGGCCTTATCAACTTTGTAATGAGTGATAAAGGTACGAGGGCTTGACCAAGTGACTGCTGCGCAAATGTTGTCTATAGGAAGCCTAGCAGACAAAGCAGAGGATGTGGACACTGCTCTGGTAGCATGAGCCTTAATTTTGTTTTGTAAAGGTAAATTGGCAGCTGAATAAGTGAAGGCGATGCAATCAGATAGCCATTTAGATAGTGTTGTTTCTGCCACTGGCATACCTTTCCTGGAATCTGAAAAGGAAACAAAGTTGTTCTGATTTTCTGAACTCTAGTTCTATCCAGGTAAAATCTGAACTGTATGAACATTAAGCTTGTGCAGCATACACACTAAGTTGCTGGTGTGTTTGGGGAAAAACACTGGTAAATCTAGGATTTGGTTAAGGTTAGCTTCAGTACAAACTTTAGGTAAAAATGAAGGATTTGTTCGCAGGGACACACTGTCAGCATGAAAAATCAAATATGAAGGCTTTATGGACAAGGCCTGTAGCTCTGATACTCTACGGGCAAACTTGATGGCAACTAAAAAGATCAGTCTTCCAAGACAAAAATTTCAAATCATATGAGGAAGCTGGCTCAAAAGGTAGGAGAATAATGCGTGAAAGCATAAAATTTAGGTTCCATGCGGTATAAAGGGATTTCACTGGTGGTCTGAGTGGATGGTCCCTTTCAGAAAGGCTTTGGAAAGCTCATGTGATATGTTCAATCCTTCAAAGCTAAGGTGAAAATTAGAGATGGTGGCAAGTTGTACCCGAACTGTAGCTGCCGCAGCTCCTTAGTTGAAAAGCATAGTCAGAAATTCTAATATAGAGGAAATGGGGGCTTGGTAGGGATCAATGTTAGTCTGAGAAGCCCATATAGAAAATCTTCTCCATTTGCCAAGGTATAACTTCCTAATAGAGGATTTATGAGACGATATTAAAATATGCTGCGTCTCATTTGAGAGGTTATGGAACCTGGCTATGTTGGGAATTGGAGTAACTAAGCTGTCAGTTTTAGGGATGGAGAGCCCCCAGCGAATGCGTCAGAAGGTCAGGAACTGGGTCCAGAATCTAAGGCTCTTCCAACAGATGAAGTTGAAGGAAGGGTAACCAAATCTGACAAGGCCAATGAGGGGCTATTAGAATGATGTTCCTTCCCAGGCTTTTGCTTTCTGTAATACTTTGGGTATCAAGGGAATTGGGGGGAATGCATAGGAGAGACCCAGAGGCCAATCATGTACGAGTGCGTCCCTTGAGGAATCTCCCGTAGGGGAAATCAGGGCAAAGTAGCTTCTGCATTTTGTGTTCATGTGGGAAGCAAAAAGGTCGCAGCAAGGCTGGCCCCACCTGCAGAATATTCTTTCCGCTATCTCTTTTCTGAGGGACCACTCATGAGGCAACAAAACTGCCATGCTCAGTTTGTCTGCAATCACATTGGATTTCCCCAGGATGTATGTTGCTAACAGAAAGTGCTGGGTGGATGTAGCCCACTGCCATACTCTTAGGGCCTCGCGACAAAGGGGATAGGATCTGGTTCCTCCTTGTTTGTTCAAGTACCAGACCACTGACATGTTGTCCGTCTGAATCGCAATAGTCTCCAGAGGGAGAAAGTCCTGAAAGTACTGCAACGCCAAAAGTACCACTCATCTCCAGGACATTGATATGTAGATGTGTCTCCTGCTTGGTCCATGTGCCTTGGGCTGTTCTTCCCTGAAATGCCCCCACCCCACCCTATCAGGGAAGCGCCTGTGGTCACTGTGGCCACTGGTGAAGGTAGGATAAAAGGAGGATCTATCGTTACTTGAAGAGAGGTCAACCACAACCAAAGATCCTTTTTGCATGTGTTTGCCACAATTATGATATGAAACATTGGCAGCTCTTGATAAGACCATTGAGTGAATAGCAGTCACTGTAGAATCCGCATGTGCATGTGACCCAATGGTATCACCATTATTGCAGCTGCCATCATGCCTAACAACTTTAGCACTTCTGATGCCGGAGCCTTGTCTCCAGATATGATGTTCTGGACTTGCTGACGAAGTAGTAAAACTCTTTCTGCTGGAAGTTTTAAAGTGGTGGTGGTGTCCAATTCTGCTCTGATAAAAACGATACGTTGTGATGGTGGCAAGGCAGATTTTTCTGAATTTATGGTAATGTCCAGGTGATTGCAGAGAGTAAGAGTGGTACCCCTGGCTTGTATTAGCCGATGCCTGGTGGTGGCGGTAAGGAGCCAATGTCCAAGTACGGAAACGCATGGAATCCTAAAAGCCTCAGGTGAGCCATGACCACTGCCATACATTTGGTGAACACTCTGGGGACTGTAGTGAGACCAAAGGGCAGGGTGTGAAACTGGTAATGCTTGGTTCCCAGCCAGAAGCTGGATGGTCAGGCCATTTTTATATGGTAGTACGCATCCTGTAGACCTACCGAGCACATCCAATTGTCTTTCCCTAAGAAGGGAAGTATCGACTGTAGCGTGACCATCTGGAACTTCTCTTTCTTGACAGATCTGTTTAGTCTGCTGAGGTCCAAAATAGTTCTCCAGTCCCCTGTCTTTTTTGGAACTAAAGAATCTCGAGTAAGTTCCGGATCTGTTCTGGTCCGCTGGGACTGGTTGGATGACTTTTTCTTAGCAACGTTTGGACCTCTACTGTTGCTTGTTCCCTGTAACTGGGTGGAACGTCCGGGATTTTGTCAATGGAGGGGGGGAGAATGGTGAAGGGAATGAAATATCCTCTGCAAACTATACTTTGTACACAGTTGTTTATTTTGAGCCAGGCGTCTGGATACAAAGATAAGCGACCCCGACTGCCTCCAGAGCAGGACAGTCGGGCCTCCTTTCGGCAGTGCTGGTAGGGCTTCCCAAAAAACTGGTCTCTGTCACCCTGGTTTTGCGGACCCTCTCTGCCGTGATGGAGGCGTCTTCCATTATTGGCCCCTCCTCAGCCCCTGGAGGGGGGTGTCACCACTTGTG
The DNA here is from genome assembly GCF_019279795.1 of Protopterus annectens. Classification (NCBI taxonomy): domain Eukaryota; kingdom Metazoa; phylum Chordata; order Ceratodontiformes; family Protopteridae; genus Protopterus; species Protopterus annectens. Next base: position 1,117,211,829 of record NC_056743.1, read on the forward strand.
TCCAGAAAGGCTCCTTGGGCTTTTCGGAACCACATCTTTCCTCCCTTTTGACCCTTAGGGTAGGGTCTAGTAGGGGTGGAAAAACAGACTCCGACAGCAGAGTCTTTCCTTCCAGCTCACACCTGGTCAAAGTTTCCTTAACTTTGGGCCTGAAAAGGGACAAGCCATCAAAAGGGGTGTTGACAAAGGATGACTTAAAGGGCCCCGTGAAGGAACACAAGCACATCCAGGAGAGCCTCCTGAGAGAAATTCCTGTACCCACCGCCATACTTCTTCCATCAGCTGCATATGAAATGAGATGCATGAATGAATGAGTTCACTATGGAATTGAGGGTAGCAAGCTGGGAGGTGATTTTGTCTGAAGCTCCTACAGCTACCATACCCTGAAGAGTATTTCCAAGCTCTTTTAGGAGGTCTCTTTGCAGACTCAAAATGTGAGAGAGAGAGCAGTGAACGCATGGCAAAAAAATCACTGCACTGTACATGCTTCACATATCTATCCATGATCCTAGAGTCTCTGTTAGAAACTTCTTCCTCTATCCATCCTCCTGACATTTCCTTTTTGGTGGCTGCCGCCACCACCATGGCATCAACTGGCACTCCCTTAGTGAGAAAGGACTTATCCTGAGGGGCAGAAATAAATTTATTGGGCCTCCTAGGGACTGGCTCCAGGGTGTCTGGGGACTCTCACGCCCTTCGTGAGACTAGCTACATGAGCTGATCAAAGGGCAGACACACCCAAGAGGTGGAGGGTTGAGACTCTAAAGCCTTCAGGAGAACAGACTCATCTTCAGTAGGGTTGGTGGACTTCCAGCTACCCCTCTGTTTAAGGATTTCTAATATCTCTGCAAATGAGATACCTTCAAAGGGGGACCATGGGGACCCTTCTGATTCATCTAAGTCGGTATAAGACATGAGAGACTCCTGCAAGGAGTCTAGGTGCTTCCTTTTGCAAATTCTCTTCCTGGGAACCTCATCAGTGGGAGCTTCTGGTGCTCGGAAGAACAGGGGCCACCCAGTGGGGCTTCCTGAGGCTCAGGGTCTCTACGCTTCAAAGGGATCTGTGAGGCAAAAGTGGACACAGGCGCTTTTGGGGAGGAGGTAGTTGGACCTGAAGTTGTAGATGTCTTAGGGGATATCACTCTCCTCACGGCTTGAAAGGCACCTCTGCTACGATGAGAAGGGAACGCTGGATCCAAAGAAACAACCAATCCCCTCGGCACTGGAACAGTGGGCTCAGAACCAGAGGTAGGAGCTGAACCATCCGAGCAGAGGCTCCGAGAGGCAAAGTCGGAACAGACAGGTCAGTTCGACTATCCTCCCCAGACCCGAATGGCGAGCGCCTGCTCCTAGACTCCTCGATAGGTGCAGAGGAAGTCCGAGTAAACGGAACACTGGAGCAGGTGCCGACTCCAAATGCTCAACAATCATCAGGTCCAACTCCTCCAGCTCCGAAGGACCAGTATGGCTCGGAGGAGGAAAAGCAGTCGATGGCATAACAGTTTTCAGTTCCAAAATCACTTGGGTCGGAGTGGATAAAAATTTAGCAAGCGCCGGTGCCTGTAACAACTTCTGCACCACATGATCCACATCCAAATCAGACAGGCTGTTCGAGAACCGAGATGAATGAATGGAGGGTGGTACCGACTGCAGAATGGGAGACTAATAATTCAGAGACCGATTCCAGGACTGGGGACTGGCTCAGAGAAGACAGGATGCTTGGGTCCGAAGGCTGTGGAGCAAACATCGATATATATTTTTTGATTTTGTCACATCAATGGAAGAAGCCTTAGAAGACTTTGGGAACTGGCTAGATTTATCCTGGTCACTCAAAGCTTCCTGAAAAGATTTCAAAAGTCCTCTATCAATGAGTTTTCTTTTTCTCTCATGTAAAACTCTGCTAGAAAAAGAATGGCAAATGGAGCAGCTGTCTTTGCAAGTGCAAGGTTCCAAGACAGTAAACACAATTTAGACCGTCACCGACATCTTTTGTCCACACTTTGGACTTTTCATAAACCCAAACTTGGGATGTTTGTCCTTTTCTTGGTCAGCCATGTTAAATGCTACAGTACCAAAAAATATCTGACAATACACCATCAAACTGTAGTATCAGAGAGGAATGCACACACAGAAACTTTAGTAATCTTAAAGTACAGAAATTAGCCCTTAAACAAAGCAAATGGGCTGAAAAGGTATAAATGTAATTTACCTATAACTATCAAAATACACACACACATTGTCTAACATTTATATAAGCTTATTAAACTCTACAAAGTTATATAACACTATGCTAATATTTTTTTAAAAGGCACACCAAAGGAGGAAGGGGAATACTACAGGCCTATAAAAAAACAAAGGCCAAAGGGAGCAAGAGAAAGTACAGTTTTGTACCTACCATAAATGTAGATGTTCGAGTGTTCACCCTGCTGCAGTCATCACACTTGCGTTATCCTGTCGTCAGGCGGTCCCGCAGTCGGACGGATTTCCAAAGTCTTGATCCGACGTTGGTTGCTGTCGCCTCATCCCTGACGTCAGTGCGCCAGGGGTACATATATTGCAACCGACACCATTTTCTTCAGTTTTTCTTGCCCCAGATGTCAGGTGCCCCCAGAGGTGATCCAAATTAGTACCAAAAGGTGAGAACACTGTACAAATACAAAAACCCTTCAGCTATAAGCAAATACATCAGTAAGGCATAGCAAAGATTTAAGACCAAACCAATTGCTGTGCGCGTGGGTGATGCACAGCCGGGAAGTACCACAAATAAACACAGTTGGCCAGCAAGTTGCAGTTGTATGAAATTAAACCAGCCAGAGACCGATGGTGGAAATTCAGACTTTAATTCCCAAATAGGCAGACCGGTTTCGGCATAAGCATGCCTTCTTCAGTGTAAGAGTAACAAACATATATAGTTTAATTAAATAAACAAATTTATACTCAAAAGTCACCAATAGGCATTGGTAAAAAACCTAGGCTCATGAATAATACATGAAAAATAAAAAATGAAGAGACTAAATGCAAAGGACCAAGGCTATAATCCTGTTCTGTGAAAAAATATAATAAATATATAATGTAATATATATTATTAATGAGCTAATACTATGTCAGAACCTGAAAGAATTGTATGTGTTGCATTAGATAAATGACATTAAACACCATTAGGGGAAAAATATAACATCTATAAGGTTGATATTGAACAAAATTGTTTACACAGTAAAAATATGTGAAACAAACAATGAATTCAAGGGCAGTTGTCCATATTAAATAAGTAGGAACCTTAACTTCCATCTGAGCAATCATATATAAAAAAATTTATGATACAATTGTTGTACTAGTTGGAATCCTAATAAAAAATAATAAAAAAGTGATAGGAACCAGGTTCTCTCACCACGAATCACTTGAAATATTCTATAAAAAGTCCAGTTGCACCAGCATAAAGTCATCCAGCACCAATTTTCAACATAAATTTCACGATAGTCCAGAAGTAATTCAAACAAAAAGAAAGTTTATTAGAATGTGAGCGCTTTCGCGTAGCAACTACTACGCTTCATCAGACAATGTACTAACATTTAAAACTTCCATATATATAACAAGTCACTGTGAAAAGGCGCCAAAGTTAATGTGTATAATAGTATAATTAGGTAGTTAATCAATTAAATCAGGTAAAGTGCATTCAAACATTGCCAGTAACCCTTATGTTTATTCAATACCAACCAAAATCAAACAGGATTTTGTTGTATTTTGTTTTTGAAAGCATATACGCAACTTAAGCGGAATGCTAACTAAGTAAATATTAACCATTGAATGTTGTGTGCAAAAATGCATTAACTAAAAACCAGAATGTAACATGATTATTCGTTCATTCCTGATAATTATATATAATAAATAGATATAAAATATAGAATAAAATATTTATATATAAAAGAAAGGAACCATATGAAAAACAACCATATAAAAAATCATGGAAAGATAGATGGTGGTTGACAGTTATCTGTTTATGATTATCAATGAAATAATATCAATAGAATTAATATGGTTATATTATTAAAAAAAAAAATGTGCATGTAAATAAATAAATAAATAAAAATAAATTGTGTTGAGGCATACAATTGTATTATTTAAAGTTATATGTGTAAATATGTATAAATATTATATATAAATATTATGAATATGATGGTATATTATAAAAAATATAAGTCATGAAACATGACTAAAATATATATAAATATAAAAAAAAATTGATACATGAGCCTACATAATACATAACTATGGCTCAATAAAACTAATACTAAACTACTATTAAAATAGAAGTGCATGTGAATATGGGCATAAATATAGCTTATGTGAATTAATGAATTCTACACACATAAAAATGACAAATATTAAACTGAACATATACGAATATAGATATGAACACATGTACATATAGAAAATATCTTATTTTAAAATACAACTAAATCAATTAAAATCAGAATAAATTTGGTATAAAACATACGGCTTATCTAGCTTCTAAGACAGGTTTTATAGAAATATAGCTATTTATACCAGGAGGTATATGAGCACCTAGTCTTAGAATCCATTTCAATTCTTTATTGTTTAGAAATACAATGTTATCACCACCTCTTTTATTAGTTGTAACTATTTCTAAAACTCTAAAACAAAATTGATGTGAAGGATATTCTGTTATATGTTTCGCTAGAGCATTTAGTTCATTTTTTCTCTGTATATCATACAAATGACCATATATCCTATCCTTCAAACATCTTTTTGTAAGCCCAACATAAAATGCCTGGCATTTCTTACATGTGGCAAGATAGATAAGATTTTTTGTACAACAATTTGCAAAAAATCTTGGTCGAAAAATATAATTCATAGTAGGGTGATGAAATTCTTGTAGCTCTGAGATAAACTTGCATCTATTACAGCTATGGCAAGGAAAGGTACCTATTCTTCGACTAATAGAAGAAGAAGATGCTAAGTGAATGAGATTATTATCATTACACAATAGCCGTTTGAGATTTGGACTATTTCTGAACATAAAATGAAGTTTGTCTCCTACAATCAGTCTAATATTTGGGTCCATAATTAATATCTTCCAGTTATTATGGAAAATTTCCTTTATACTATTTATGTTACTGGTGTAATTTATAATTACGGCCACAAATTTTGTTTGAGTGGTCATGACTCCTCTTTTTCTAGTCCTAATGTATTTATTTTCTATCTGTGTATTTCCCATAATAATATTATTTTTGATACTACTAACTAGATTTGAGTCATAGCCTCTTTCCTTAAAGAGTTGTTCTAGGCAATCGGCTTCAAAATGTAGATCATCAATGTCCTTGCAGAGTCTGGTTAGCCTAATAAACTGACTTTTTATAATGCCAGGAAAAATGTACCTAGGATGCATGCTGTCGAAGGTAAGGAGGGTATTCCTCCAGGTGGGCTTTCTATAGAGTGTTGATGCAATAGAGCCATCATCTGTAATGCTTAATGTTATATCTAAGAAGTTAATCTTTACATGGGAGCATTCCATAGTAAATTTAAGAAAGGGTGATGTGGTTTCTAGATAAGCTAAAAAATCCTTAAAATCAATATCAGTGCCCTCCCAAATGATAAGAATATCATCCACAAAGCGTTTGTAGACCTTAATTTTAGAGAAAGAGGGGTGGGGAAACAGGCAACTCCTTTCCCAACTTAAGACAACCAAGTTGGCGTACGTATTGGCACAGGGAGTGCCCATTGCCACCCCCCATTTTTGTAAATAATAATTATTTAAAAACATAAAAGCATTGTTGTTGAGAACTAAATCTAAAAGTTCACCTATCAGTAGTTGCCTATCATTAGTGAAAGATGTCTCTTTTAATAATAGCTCTCTTACCGCTTCAATGCCTAGGTCATTGGGTATAGACGTGAAAAGATTTTTCACGTCTAAGGTGATCAAGAGACATGGATGTTCATTGAGGGCTAAATGGACCTCTGATAAATAATCAAGCAGTTGATATGTATCTTTTAAAATAGGTGTAAAAGAATCAACTACAGGTCTAAGTAAAAATTCAATAAAAGAAGAGATGTTGGCAGTGACCCAGTTGTCGCCCGAAACTATGGGTCTTAATGGTATGGGGTACTGGTTCTTGTGAATTTTCGGTAATCCCTTGATTATTGGTATAGTGGGATTGTCAATTAACAAATAGTTATACAGTTGGAATCCTCAAAATTTTTTGTAACTGATCCTAAATTACAGGCAGACATAGTAAACCACATACCTAAATTGTTGAATTGGTACTAAACGAATACCATTCACCATACAATTGTAGTTATAAATGATCATTGAGTCCAGGCTGGAACAATGAACCCAGACCAATAATCCAATATCTCTCCTTGTGATTCAATATACCATGCTAACCTTGTGTATTACTACGATCCCCAACAATTTTGTCTATAATCATAAACATGAATTGTGCTTGTTGATGTTTTAGCACATGGCGATATAAGGCATTTGTTTCCCTTTTATTTTTGATGTCACTCCGATGTTCATTTATGCGTGTCCTAAGTGGCCTTGATGTCTGTCCCACATAAAATGCCCCACAATGACATGAGGCCAAGTAAACAACCCAATCACTACTACAGTTGCCAAAGATTTTACAATCAAATACCTTACTAGTGTTACGACTAGAAAAATGCTTAAACTTAGTGATCTGTTAACAGGATCCACAATGGCCACACGGGAAGGTGCCCAATAGTTCATGTCCCGTGTTGGTAAGTTGTTTATGAGTAGCTCCCCCACTACCTATATGTTTGTAGTGGGATAGTAGGGAACCCAATGTGTTTTCTTTTCCTGTATGAGAATTGACATTCTTCCCCTAAAACCACTCTAAGTTGTTCATTGGCCATAAGTATATTCCAGTGTTTATTTATGATGTCTCTGATAACATAATGAGAAGTTATGTACCTACCATAACGTTCCATGTTAGTTGTCTTTTCTCGCCTTCTTTCTTGCTTGATGGGTTCGGAGCCGATCCTCGGCTCCGACTCGGCACTTGCTAAGCTCGAGAGTCACTTTTACCAGCTCGAGGCAGCCCCATATCCCATGATGCAAGGCGGTAAGTACCCAGATCTCGTTTGATGACAAAAGGGCAATAGCACCAAGCGTAAACACTTCCCAAAGGAAGAAGGAAGAGAGAAAAACCTGCAGGATGGAAGAAGGACCAGCTCTGTATGGTCTTCAGCATAATAATTCCTTGTAGAAAAAGGTCTGTCCAGGCCTGGGGGAAGGAGGGAGGGTCGCAAGAAAGAAGGCGAGAGAAGACAACTAACATGGAACGTTATGGTAAGTACATAACTTCTCAGTGTTAAGTTGTCAATCTCGCCTTCATTCTTGCTTGATGGGACCGTGTCCCTAGCACCTCTATCCTGGGTGGCTCAATGGAACAGACTCTTGAGGACTGTAGAGCCAAAACTGGCTCTGTCCCTGGAGGCCAAGTCCAATTTGTAATGGGAAACAAAAGTATGAGGAGTGGCCCAAGTGGCCGCTGCACAAATAGTGTCTAAAGGAAGTCTAGCTTGAAAGGCTGTAGAAGTAGCTAAGCTTCTGGTTGAATGTGCTTTAGGTTTTGAGCACAGCTGTTTTCCCCTGAGCCGATAAATTTCAGAGATGACAGAAGAAAGCCATCTAGATAATGTCACTTTTGAGACAGGAAGGCCTTTCTTGTTATCAGCATAGGAAACAAAGAGTTGATCGGATTTCCTGAATTGTTTTGTTCTGTCTAAATAATATCTGAGTTGGCGGTGGACATCAAGATAATGTAGTTTTTGTTCCGATCTGTTTGAATAGTTTGGAAAAAATACAGGGAGATCAATGGCTTGATTCAAATTAGTCTTTGAGGCGACCTTAGGCAAAAAGGTCGGATTAGTTCTCAATGATACTCTGTCTTTGTGAAAGACCGAATAGGGGGGTCGAACAGATAGAGCATGAAGTTCAGACACCCTCCTGGCCGATGTAATAGCTACTAGCCATAAGGTTTTCCATGAAAGAAATTTCAGGGGGCAAGAAACAGCTGGCTCAAGGGGAAGAATCAAGGATGTCAGCACTAAATTTAGATCCCATTGAGGAGGAGGACTCCTGACTGGAGGCTTCAGGAGGAAAATTCCTTTCAAGAAGGCTCTACAAAGCCTGTGGGACATAATATTGTGATCTGCGAACCCGACATGAAAGTTCGAGATAGCAGCCAATTGAACTCTAACTGTGGAAGAAGAGGAGCCTGCATGAAAAATCTCCACTAAGAAATCCAAAACTGCCTGAACTGGAGCAGTGAAGGGATCAATATTCTTGGCTTTAGCCCAATAAGAGAAATGTTTCCATTTGCTTGTATAAATCCTCCTGGTAGAGGATTTTAAGGAAGCTACTAGAATGTCTCTAATGGGGTTAGAGATCAAAGGAAGCCTGGCTAAGGAAGGAAGTGGAGCAACCATGCTGTGAGGTTGAGAGAAGGGATAGACCGGTGCAGCTGACCGGATTGGTGAATCAGAAGATCTGGCACTGGGTCCAGATGCCACGGCTGCACCAAAAGGTGACGATGGAGGAACGGAAACCAAATTTGTTGAGGCCAATAAGGGCAATGAGAATCATTTTGGCTCTCAAACGGTTGCTTTCTGGATAACTTGAGGGATCAGAGGAAAGGAGGAAAGGCATAAAGAAGTCCCTGGGGCCAATCCTGGGTCAGAGCGTCTCTGGGGGGATGACCTGGCAGAGGGAAGAGAGAGAAGAAGTCTGGGCATTTGCTGTTTTGGGGAGTAACAAAAAGATCGCAACATGGGCGACCCCATTCCAGAAAAATCTCTTCCACTATAGATTGCTTGAGAGACCACTCGTGAGGCATGAGAATAGCTCTGCTCAATCTGTCCGCTAAAATGTTGGTTTTCCCAGGGATGTGCGTTGCAACCAGAAACCGATGAGAGGAGATCGCCCATTGCCAAAGTCTGAGCTTCGACACAAGGGGTAGGACTTGGTTCCGCCCTGTTTGTTGATATACCAAACTACAGACATGTTGTCTGTGTGGACTGCAATTGTCCCTACGGGAAGAAAGTCGCTGAGGGCTTGCAACGTTAAAAGCACTGCTCTCATCTCTAGGACATTTATGTGCAGGTGGTATTCGAACGGTTGCCACGTCCCATGAACCATCCTGCCCTGATAATGACCCCCCCCACCCGATCAGGAGGCATCCGTGGTGACAGTGGCTACCGGGATGGGGTACAAAGTGTCTGCCTTGGTGAATCTGGGGAGAAGTGATCCACCAAGCAAGATGATTCTTGCAAATCTGTGTCACCAGTATTTGGTGACGCATTGGAAGTTGTTGGTAAGACCACTGAGTGAACAACATCCACTGAAGAAGGCGAATGTAGAAGCGAGCCAGGTGAAGAAGAGTAATGGCCGCAGCCATGAGGCCTAATACCTTTAGAACCATTCTGGCCTGTACTTTCTTGTTGGCTAGAATGATCCTGACATGACTTTGAATGTCTGAAACTCTTTGATCTGTAAGGGTAGCTGACATCCGAACAGTGTTTAAGTTTGCGCCTATGAAGGTAATAGACTGGCAGGGCGATAAGGATGACTTTTCAAGTTGATCGAGATGCCCAAATGAGAACAAAGATTTATTGTGTAATCCCTGGCTTGAACAAGCTGATGCCTGGTGGTGGCTGAAAGGAGCCAGTCGTCGAGATACGGAAACACCTGGAATCCTTGACGTCTCAGGTGAGCCGTGACCACTGCCATGCATTTGGTGAACACTCTGGGGGCTTTAGTGAGACCAAAGGGCAGGGCTCTGAACTGGAAATGACTGGACCCCAGCCGAAAGCGGAGAAATCTCCTGGAGCGTCTGTGAATTTTTATGTGATAGTACGCATCCTGAAGATCTATTGAGCACAGCCAGTTGTCCTTCTGTAAGAAGGGCAGAATTGACTGAAGAGTGACCATTCGGAATCTTGTCTTCCTCACAGACTTGTTGAGTCTGCTGAGATCCAATATTGGTCTCCAGTCTCCCGTCTTTTTGGGGACCAAAAAGAACCTTGAGTAGATTCCGGGCTCTGAATGGTCTGTTGTAACTGGCTGAATGGCTCTTTTTTGCAGTAGTTTTAAGACTTCTAACTCTGCAATTTCCGTTAGACCGGGTGGTACATCTGGAAGGGAATTTGAGGGATAGAAAGGACTTTCCTCGAAAGGAATTTTGTAACCCTCGGATATGATCGACTGTACCCATCTGTCTTGAGTGAGGGAACGCTAGGCTTCTGGGTATAGCGATAGTCTTCCCCCGACTGCCTCCAAGGAGGGACAGCCGGGCAACATCTCAGGGATGCTGAAAGGGCTTGTCAGAGAGAGACTCTCTGTTTCCCTGGTTTTGTGGACCCCCTCTGCCTCTAGAGCGCGCCTGTTGTTGTTACCCCTCTGCCTCTAGGGGTAAACTGACCACGTGAATCGGCGTGACTCCTTGGGATTTGCGGAACCACATTTTGCCACCCTTCTGTCCTTTGGGGTAAGGTCTAGAAGGGGTGGAAAAACGGACTCCTATGGCAGAAAAGAGTTTTGCCGCCCTGCTCACACCTGGTCAATGTTTCCTTCACTTGAGGGCCAAACAAAGCTGACCCATCAAAGGGAGAGTTTGTGAAGGACGCCTTAAAGGGATCTGCAAATTACATAGCCGCATCCAGGCTTGGCGCCTAAGAGCCACACCTGTACCTGCGGCCTACTGCCCATCAGCAGCATATGATATCAGCCGCATGGAGGAGTTTGCAATGGAGTTAAGGGTTCCTAGCTGCGAAGCAATTTTTCTTGAGCCCTGCAGCTGTAGGATCCTGTACTACTTCACCTAGCTCCTTAAGGATATCCCTCTGGAGTCTGGTGAAGTGACATAGGTAGTTCAGCGGACGCATAGCAAAGGTCGCTGAAGAAAACATCCGCTTACCATATCTATCCATGGTCCTAGAGTCCTTATTAGGAGGATGGACAGGCACGGAAGGATCTGCAAATTCCTTCTTGGTGGCAGCCACCACCATGGCATCAGCGGGGACACCGTTTGTGAGGAAGTGCTTGAGCGACGGGGCAGATATAAATTTAGAAGGCCCCCTAGGGACTGGCCCTACAGAGGCAGGAGCAGCCCATGCCTTTCGAGCAATAACCTGCATAAGGGGGTTGAAAGGCGGAGACACCCAGGAGGTGGAGGGCCGAGATCCAAACGCCTCCAGGTATACTGACTCATCCTCAGAGGGATTATTGGTGGGCCAGTTTCCTCTGTTTAAGGAGTTCTAGGATGTCTGAGAAGGAGACATCCTCAGAGGGGGATCTTGGGGATCCCTCTGACTCATCTAAGTCAGTATCTGAAGTGATAGACTCGGGAGTCTACGTGTTTCCTCTTACAGGTCCTCTTCCATGAGGATCTCCCGACAAATCAGGAGAATCCTCGGAAGAGGGATATTCCCAGTGGGGAAACCTGAGGCGGAGGATCTCTGGGTCCTGGAGCAAGAGAAGTGGCAGAGATGTCAACAGGCACTATAGAGGGAGGAGCTAAGGGAACAGACTGCTGGCTGAGTCCAGTGGCCAGCACACTCTTCATCACCTCGGCTCCCTCCCAGGGAGGTCCGAGAGAACCCGCCAAGAGCTAGGAACTCCAGGACCCACCGAAGGAAGGCTCGAGGCAGATGTCGGAGCCGAGCCCACCAAGGCCGAGGCTCCAAGGGGAAGAGCGGGGTCGGACAAGGGTCCGATGCCACTCACCCCCTCGGAGGAGACCAGGGAAGCCCGACCACCGAATCCCTCTAAGGAAGGTCTCAAGAGGAGATAAGAGTAGAGGCTGAAGGAGCAGAAGGGGTATCTGTCCCTCAGCCGTAGCAGAAACCATTCGAAGACTCCAACTCCAAACTCTGGGGTAGAGTCGAAGGAGGAACTGCAATGGGGTGTGGACTAATAGTCGTCTGTTGAGACGGACTATGTAGCATCTGGGCCAGTGCCTGTGATTTTAGTAGTCTACTGACCACTCTCTCTAAATCATGGTCAGAAAGCCTGGATGACCTTGAAGATCGGCTCCGATGGCTCCGCTCCGAGAGGAGAAGCGAAGCCAGAGCCGAGAGTATCAGCTCCAAGGAAGGGGACCTAGACCTCTTCCTCGAAGGAACCATCGGAGCCGATGAAACCACAGAAACTGTCGGAGCCGACAACTTATCGGCACCGACAGGTAGCTTCGATGCATCGGCTCCAGCCAGAGCCGATACAGCCATAAAAGTAAGGGTGTCGTCGCCGATCGGAGCAGACACCGATGCCTGAGCCACATGGTGGTCGGAACCGATCGGAGCCGACACCGAAGTGGTCGAACCAGAATCGGCACCGATAGCCATCGGTGCCGAAGGTTGTAACCAGAATCGGCTCCAGCCGGAGCCGATCTCGACTCTGAAAGATCGGGGCCGAGGCCACAGGCTTGGACACAGAAGCCTGGGCCTTGGAAGACTTAGAAGTCTTAGATGGAGCCGACTTAGCCGGGGAGCCCTCCGGCTTAAGAAGGCCCCTCAAAATTAATTTATTTCTTCTTTCCTGCAGGACTCTCTGGCTAAAAGAGTGACATATAGCACAGGAGTCCTGCAGGTGAAGAGGCCCCAGGCAGTAAAGGCAAGAAGTGTGACCGTCTGTCAGAGACATCTTCTGACAGCACGAGTCACACTTCTTAAAGCCTGAGACCGTTTCCTTAGACATGGTGAATCACACACACACAACACCAGTCCAAGAAATTAAATGATATATATCAAAAACAGACACACACACACCCTAACAAGGGGGGGATGGGATGGGATGGGAGAAAGTCTGACTAAAAGTTTTAAGGAGACAGAGAAATTCTTGTCAGAAAGGCACTAAAACTGTGTTAAAACTAATAATTTTAAAGTTTTTTTAAGAAAAGGGGCAAAAATAGTAATATAAAAATCACTTACCAGGAGCTGGTAAAAGGAGGACCTCATCAGCGAAGCGGCAAACGAGATCTGGATACTTACCGCCTTGCATCATGGGATATGGGGCTGCCTCGAGCTGGTAAAAGTGACTCTCGAGCTTAGCAAGTGCCGAGTCGGAGCCGAGGATCGGCTTCCGAACCCATCAAGCAAGAATGAAGGCGAGATTGACAACTTAACATTAATTTCTACCATATGTTGTTATAAATCTGATGTTACTCGTCCTGGAATCTGTAGAAGTTATCTTGTAATCCAATAAAGTCTTTCTATTCATATCAGAGGTATACGAGGTATATATAAAAAATATGAATCTACATCTAGTTTTCAGGATCATTTAAAAAAACTAACTAAAGATTTGACAAACCATGAGAAAACCATTAAGGAGAGGAAAATTAAAAAATATCGCAGAGATTATTCAGATTATCAAAGGGGACGTCAATTTGAGTCTACCCGCTCTGTTAGATTTGCAGAGGTTGGCCAGGGGTCAGCACCGAATCGTACCAAGAAGAGACCTAGATCCATTCTTAAAAATAGAGATGGTTTCAACAATAGTACCTCAGGAGAGGATTCCTCTTTGACAGATTATGAGCATACAGGGGACAGGGATTCACCACATAGAAAGAAAACAAACAAAACTTTTAGTTATGTACTCACCATAACTTCAGATGTTTGGGATCCATCTCGCCTACATTCTGACTGATGGGTTCGGAGCCGATCCTCGGCTCCGACTCGGCACGCTTATGCCAAAGAGCGAAGTCTCTTATTGGCTGAGCTTACTATATCCCAGGATGCACCACTACCAGTCCCCCAGATCTAGTTTGTCCGCATACATGCACACACGCATGCACTGCTTATATAACATTGACAGATGATACAAGATAAAAAACAGTAGAACCCAAACCGTTCAATCTCTTCTGATCTCCAAGGCAGGGGAAGGAGGGTGGGTATTAGGAATGTAGGCGAGATGGATCCCAAATATCTGAAGTTATGGTGAGTACATAACTAAAAGATGTTATGTGATCCTATCTCGCCTACATTCTGACTGATGGGACAGCGTCCTAGCACCTAAATCCTGGGTGGCTCACTGGAAAACACTCCTGAGTACCGTGGAACCAAATGATGCTCGTCCTTTAGATGCCACATCCAATTTATAGTGGGAAATGAAAGTGTGCGGTTGGACCAAGTAGCAGCACAAATTTCAGAAATAGCGAGCTTGGAATGGCATGCAATAGAGGTAGCCATAGCTCTAGTAGAGTGAGCTTTGACAGATGTTGTAAGTTGCTTATTTGAAGAGGAATAAGCTTGAGTTATGCAATCTCTGATCCATTTGGCAATAGTAGCTTTAGTGATGGTTTTACCCAGTTTATTATCTGAAAAGGACACAAACAATTGATCTGTTTTCCAAATTTGCTGAGTCCTATCTAGATAGAAGCGCAATTGCCTGTGAACATCCAACGTATGGAAGGTGTATTCCGCTTTGTTTGAAAATTTTGGAAAGAAAACTGGTAGCTCTAAAGATTGTTGGAGACAGAGATTAGAGCAAACTTTTGGGACAAAAGATGGATTAGGTCTAAGTGATACTCTATCCTTGTGAAAATCAAGTACGGTGGTTTGATAGATAGGGCTTGAAGTTCTGAAACTCTTCTTGCAGAGGTAATTGCAATTAAGAAGGCAGTTTTCCAAGACAGATATTTCAACTCACATGTAGCAGCTGGTTCAAAGGGGAAGATGTTAAGGCACGAAGTACCAAATCAAGATCCCATGGAGGCAGGATGAAAACTGGGGGTCTTAAAAGCACAGCACCTTTCATGAAAGTTTTACATAATCTGCTGCTCATCAACGGTGGGTCTATGGAATCATGAAATTTGGAGATAGCTGCTAGTTGGACTTTAATAGTAGAGACTGAAGATCCTTGATTAAACAAGGATGTTAAAATTTCAAGACCTCTGGTATCGGGCAGTAATAGGGTCTAAGCCTCTGAGTTGAGCCCAGATAGCAAACCTCTTCCACTTACTGTGATACAATTTCTTAGTGGTGGGTTTGTGGGCTGAAGATAAAATGTGAATAACTTCCGGGTCCAAGGTGTGATTTCTGACTAAAGTCGGAAGTGGAGGAGCCAAGCTGTTAATTTCAAAGTGTGAAGGGACTGGTGCTGTTGTCCCGACTGATGAACCAGAAGGTCCGGAGTTAGATCCAAGAACCAAGGACCGTCCAGAGTATATTTCTGTAGGTAGGGGAACCATACCTGACGAGGCCAGTACGGAGCAATTAGAATCATTGTGGACCTCAATTGGGAAGCTTTCTGGATGACTTTGGGGAGGAGTGGAATCGGAGGGAAAGCATAAAGCAGTCCTGTTGGCCAAGGTTGGGCTAGAGCATCCGTAGCTGCCTCCCCTTGACGCGGGGTCAAGGAAAAGAACCTTTTGCACTTCGTGTTTCGTGGTGTTGCAAACAGGTCGCAGCACGTAATCCCCATCTTTCGAAAATCTGAGCTGCTACTGTTTCGTTCAGAGACCACTCGTGAGGAGAGAGAATAGTCTTGCTCAGTCTGTCTGCCAATACATTGGATTTTCCTGGAATGTGGGTCGCTACCAGGAAGCGCTTGGTAGCCACTGCCCATTCCCACACCCTCATGGCCTCTCTGCAAAGGGGGTAAGATCTAGTCCCTCCTTGTTTGTTTAGATACCAGACCACCGACATGTTGTCTGTGTGGATGGCAATAATGCCTTGAGGGAGAAACTTGTGGAGGGCTTGTAGGGATAGAAGTACAGCCCTCATTTCCAACACATTGATATGGAGAAATGTTTCGTTTGGAAGCCAAGAACCCTGAACTGACCTGCCCAGACAATGCCCCCCCAACCCCGTCTGGGAGGCATCCGTTGTCAAGGTGGCCACTGGAGGGGGTATAACAAAAGGTCTTCCCTGATTCAGATTGGATGGCAGAAGCCACCAGCGGAGGTCCCGTTTGCACGTTTCTGTAATCAGTATGTGATGATTGAGGGGGAGATCCTGAAAAGACCATTGTGTCGATAACAGCCACTGAAGAATCCTCATGTGCAATCTTGCCAGAGGAACTAGGAGAACCGTGGCAGACATTGAACCTAAAAGTTGCAGGACCATCCTGGCTGGGGCTTTGGATCTTAGAAGCAGGGCTCGGACTTTATCTTGTAATGTTTCTATCCTTTCGGTAGGAAGGAAGATTCGCATTAATTTTGAGTCTATCTCTGCTCCTATGAATCTTATGCGCTGAGAAGGCAGCAAGACAGACTTTGACCAGTTGAATGTAATTCCCAGGAAGCACCCAGGGAGATGGTGGCTTGTAGGTTCTCTAGTAGTAGATGCCTGGTGGTGGCAGTCAGGAGCCAGTCGTCCAGATAGGGAAACACTTGGAATCCGAGACTCCTCAGGTGAGCAGTCACTACTGCCAAACACTTGGTGAACACCCTGGGGGCTGTGGTGAGACCAAAGGGCAGAGCACAAAATTGGAAATGACTGTCTCCCAGGCTGAAGCGCAGATACCTCCTGGACGCCTGATGTATCGGTATGTGATAATAGGTGTCCTTGAGATCTATGGAGCACATCCAAACATCTTTCTCCAACAAAGAATGGATTGTAAAGTGACCATTCGGAATTTTGACTTCATGACGGACTGGTTTAGTTTGGTGAGATCCAAAATGGGTCTCAGGTCCCCTGTCCTTTTTGGCACTAAAAAGAACCTTGAGTAATTTCCGGATCCGATCTGGTCTGTGGGGACCGGTTGGATGACTCCTTTTTCTAGCAGCTTTGAAACTTCTACGGCTGCAATTTCCCTTTGACTGGGTGGTGGGTCCGGGATTTTTGGACGGTGGGGTGAGTGTGTGAAGGGAATGGTGTAACCTCCGGCAATAATCCGAAGCACCCATCTGTCCTGAGTAATAGACTCCCAGGCTTTTAGGTGCTTGGCAACGGCACCCGACTGGCTCGAGCAGCACAGCCGGGCAATCCCTCATGGAGTGTGGGAGGCTGAAGAGCCACGCAAGGACTCGGTCTCCAGTGTTGCGGGGCCTCTGCCGCCTCTGGGACGGCGTCTCCCAGAAAAATTTCCCGTCCTCTACCTCTGGAAGGGAATCTTCCTGCTGTTGAGGAAAGAATTTCTGTGATTTGAACCACATCTTCCCTCCTCTTTAGCCTTGGGATAAGGCCGAAGGGAGTGGAATAACGTGCTCCTACGGCAGATAAAAGTCTTTCCCTCCTGCTCACAGCGGTAAGAGTGTCTTTACCTTGGGTCCAAACAAAGAGGACCCATCAAAGGGAGCGTCGGCAAAGGAAGACTTGAAGGCCTCCACGAATGACATTAAACGGAGCCAGGCTTGTCTCCGAGAGCCACGCCTGTGCCTACCGCTCTGCCCGCCGCATATGAAATGAGTCTCATGGACGAGTTAGAAATCGAGGTAAGGATAGCCAACTGAGAGCTAACCGACTGGGCTAGCTGCTCAGGTAGGTTACCTGAGAGGGAGTCTGAGAGCTCCTTGACCAGATCCCTCTGTAGTCTGGTGAAATGTGCCAAATAATTCAGGGACCTCAGAGTAAAGGCCGCTGAAGTCAGGGTGCGCTTCCATCGTCCATGCTCCTAGACTCCTTATTAGGAGGATGGACGGACGTTGAAGCCTCTGCCACGTCCTGCTGGGTAGCAGATGCCACCACCATGGCATCTACAGCCATGCCTTTCGTTAAGAACTCCTTCTCGGGTGGGGCAGACAAAAATTTGTTAGGGCGAGAAGGCACTGGTTCCACAGTATCTGGATGTTCCCACGCCCGACAAACCAAATCCAAAAGCTCGTCGAAGGCGGAGACACCCAGGAGGCAGAGGGCTGAGCCCCAAGGCCTTGAGGAACACCGACTCATCAGCGGAGGGTTTGGAATTCCAGCCGCCTCGTTGCTTGAGGATCTCTAGAATGTCTGCAAATGAGACATCATCCGAGGCGACTTTAGGGACCCCTCCGCATCATCAAGATCAGTGTCCGATGTAAGAGACTCATCGGGGAGTCCACGTGCTTCCTCTTGCACGATCTCTTCCTTGGGGCTCCTCCGAAGACAACTCGAAAGACCCTCAGGAGGGGAACCCCAGTGGGGTAACCTCAGGCCCGGGCTCCGCTGCCTAGAGACAGGGAACTGCCAAAGACCCAGTCTCCATGCCCAGGAAGGTGCCGGTAAAGCCGTAGAGATGGCCGAAGAAGACTTGGCCAAGGCACTCATAGCTCTGAAGGCGGACCCCAGAATCCTGGGAGGGTCCAGTCTCGAGCCATGATAGCAGACGGAAGTCCCGCGGCAAGCACCGAGAGGGAGGCTTGGAACCGACAGCATTGGTCCCAAAATGTCACCACGGGTCTGGCGAAGAAGTCCGTGCTAAACTCGACCCGAAGGCCAGGGTTGGAGTAAGGGTCGGTGCCGCCGCTAGGATCTCCACTGTCTCCATGAGCACCTGCTCCGGCGGAGCAGCGGTCGGAGGAGGAATGGCAATGGAATGGGCTATCGGCTCGAAGCCAATTGGGTCGGAGCCGAAACAAATTGCTGAAAGACTGGGGACTGGAAAAGTCTTTAGAGCACCCTGTCTATGTCCGAATCTGACATCCTTGATGACCTGGAAGAGACCGAATGGGTCAGAGTAGGCCTCCAACGGCTCCAAGGGACTAGGGGACCGGCTCGAATAGACTCGACAATTATCGGCCGAAGGAGTGTCCAAACTAATTTCCATCGGTGCCGAGGGCTTGGCGCCGAGGAGGAAGTGTCTGAGCGACAACCTTCATCGGCTCCGAGATCAGTGGAGCCGATGAAGGTGACCCGCCTCGATGCCCCAGCCGCGGCTCAACCCAGAGGAGTCGAGGCTGAAGGCATCGAGGCAGACCGTTCCCTCGGCTCTGAAGTCCGTGGAGCCAAGGAGAAGCCTGCCTATGTCTTTTGGCGGTCGGTTCCGATGGACTGGTCGGAGCCGCCCTTTCTTTAAGCAGGAGAAGGAAAGGAAGCTAATGCCTCTTCAAATGAGGGTTTAATAAGGCCTTTTAAAATAAGTTTATTTTTCCTCTCTTGGAGGACCCTCGAGGAAAACGCGTGACACACGCTACAGGACTCCTGCAAATGTTTGGCGCCCAAACAGTACACACAGAGAGAGTGGTCATCTGTAATAGACATTTTGAAGCTGCACTTAGTGCACTTCTTAAAACCTGAAGGCCTAGGAGCCTGTGACATTATGGCAACCAATCAAGTGTAACAGCCAAAAACAAAACACACTATCACAGAGAAAAAACTTTTCTTTTTTTTGTTTTTTTTTTAACCAAGAACTGTCACAAAGAAGAAAGACTAGAAAGGATCCAAGAACCCTTAAATAAAAACGGAACTTGAAGACAAAGTGACTGACAGGGGAAGGCCCTTCAACTGAAAGGGAACTTCTAGTCAGAAAAAAAGGCGCAATCACCACACAAATACTTCACAAAAATATCCAGTCATACACAAAAAGACGAAATAGCCGTTAAAACAGCTTTTTGTTGAAATTCTAGGAAATCCCTGACAGGAAAGTAAGTGAAAAACACTACTTAGCTCAGCCAGCTCGAGACCACGTCTTTGCTTGATAACGGCAAACGAGATCTGGGGGACTGGTAGTGGTGCATCCTGGGATATAGTAAGCTCAGCCAATAAGAGACTTCGCTCTTTGGCATAAGCGTGCCGAGTCGGAGCCGAGGATCGGCTCCGAACCCATCAGTCAGAATGTAGGCGAGATAGGATCACATAACATCTGTCCCTTTAGAATTGGCTCCAAACATAGGGGGGGGACGGAAGCATAAGAAAAGACCCACTAGACCAATCGTTAGAGGGACTGATCCAGAATTTTCTAACATAAATCATTATGAGCAACGAAACTACAATGCTTTAAACCTATCCAATGTATCTTTGTCCTGTAATCAACAGAATCTTTTGAATAAAGGGCCTAATTTTATTCCGGGCTTTTATTCCAATGAATATCACATTGTCACAGATGTTTTGAATTTTTGCCGTAGCTTGAATCTTGAACTTTTCTTTGCAGATGATACTTGTAAAGATCCAACGAATTCAGATTTGGCAAATCTGATTTTCAACCTCCCATGAACAAGAATGTATCTATCTTTATGCAATCAGTGTTTAGGGATTTACATTTTCACAACTATGGGCATACTATGTTGGGACATAACCTCTCACAGCAAGAAAATATAGCTCTACAAGAGTTACGTAACAACAAAGATAGTCATATTATGTGCAGATAAAGGTGGGGCAGTGGTGGTTCAAAATATGAGTGATTACATTCAAGAGGGTTTAACCCAGTTATCTAACTCGGCATGTTATATGAACATGGCCATTGACCCCACCCCGAACTTCAAGAAAGAAATTGATTCCTTCTTGAATTTAGCGTGTGAAGAAGGTATTCTTACTAAGAGCTGTGCTAAACAACTTTCGGTCAAGGATCCCCGTAAGCAAATATTATATTTATTACCCAAAATTCACAAATCATTAACTAATCCTCCGGGTAGACCGATTGTTTCGGGTAATGGATCCTTGACTGAACCATTGTCAGCATTCCTGACTTACAACCTTAAACCTCTTTTGGGTTTGATTCGAGCTAGGCTACAGGACACCACACAGTTCCTTAAAATTATTGAAGATACACAATTGGAGCCAGAGTGGTTAATGTGTTCATTGGGTGTCAAAGCCCTATATACCAGCATACCACACTGGGCTGGTTTACAAGCACTTAAATATTGGTTGGACAGGGCTAACCTTTATCCACCGGGGTTCAACACGCTATTGATTTGTATGTCCGAACATGTAAAATATCCTTTATTTTCGAGGCCGGTGTTATTGGCAGCTTCAGGGGATGGCTATGGGGGCTTCCTTTGCCCCTATTTATGCCGACCTTTTCATGGCATTTTTTGAAGAATGCATGATCTATGATGTATCTCATATCATCTATCTGGTGGAAATGGATATTTGGCGCCGGTATTTAGATGATTGTTGGATGGTGTGGCGTGCGGATGCTGGATATTTGCAGGAATTTGTAGATTATTTAAATGGAAATATCTGGGGTGTTGAATTTTCAATCACGTTTGATGCACAAACTATCAATTTTCTTGATGTTACTATCATGAGAAACCCAGACCATACTTTGGCTACCAAAGTTTTCATAAATATCCACAATATAACACGTTATTACATGCTTCCAGCATGCACCCACGCCACACCATCAGAAACATACCAGTATCACAGTTCATGCGCATGAACAGTCTCAGTTCTACCAAATTAGATTATGAGGCGGCCAGTGAGGACTTATATCACAGATTTGTCAATAGAGAGTACAAAACACAGGACATCAACAAAGCATGGGTACGAACCTCTGATATGAATAGAAAGACTTTGTTGGATTACAAGATAACTTCTACAGATTCCAGGACGACTAACATCAGATTTATAACAACATATGGTAGAAATTATTATGTTATCAGAGACATCATAAATAAACACTGGAATATACTTATGGCCAATGAACAACTTAGAGTGGTTTTAGGGGAAGAATGTCAATTCTCATACAGGAAAGGAAAAACATTGGGTTCCCTACTATCCCAATACAAACATATAGGTAGTGGAGGAGCTACTCATAAACAACTTACCATCACGGGACATGAACTATTGGGCACCTTCCCGTCTGGCCATTGTGGATCCTGTAAACAGATCACAAAGTCTAAGCATTTTTCTAGTCGTAACACTAGTAACGTATTTGATTATAAAATCTTTGGCAACTGTAGTAGTGATTGGGTTGTTTACTTGGCCTCATGTCATTGTGGGGCATTTTATGTCGGACAGGCATCTAGGCCACTTAAGAAACGCATAAATGAACATCGGAGTGACATCAAAAATAAAAGGGAAACAAATGCCTTATATCGCCATGTGCTAAAACATCAACAAGCACAATTCATGTTTATGATTATAGACAAAATTGTTGGGGATCGTAGTAATACACAAGGCTGGCATGGTATATTGAATCACAAGGAGAGATATTAGATTATTGGTCTGGGTGCATTGTTCCAGCCTGGACTCAATGACCATTTATAACTACAATTGTATGGTGAATGGGATTAGTTTAGTACCAATTCAACAATTTAGGTATGTGGTTTACTATGTCTGCCTGTAATTTAGGATCAGTTACAAAAAATTTTGAGGATTCCAACTAGTACAACAATTGTATCATAATTTTTTTTATATATGATTGCTCAGATGGAAGTTAAGGTTCCTACTTATTTAATATGGACAACTGCCCTTGAATTCATTAAGTTTGTTTCACATATTTTTACTGTGTAAACAATTTTGTTCAATATCAACCTTATAGATGTTATATTTTTTTCCCCTAATGGTGTTTAATGTCATTTATCTAACGCAACAAATACAATTCTTTCAGGTTCTGACATATTATTAGCTCATTAATAATATATATTACATTATATATTTATTATATTTTTTCACAGAACAGGATTATAGCCTTGGTCCTTTGCATTTAGTCTCTTCATTTTTTATTTTTCATGTATTATTCATGAGCCTAGGTTTTTTACCAATGCCTATTGGTGACTTTTGAGTATAAATTTGTTTATTTAATTAAACTATATATGTTTGTTACTCTTACACTGAAGAAGGCATGCTTATGCCGAAACCGGTCTGCCTATTTGGGAATTAAAGTCTGAATTTCCACCATCGGTCTCTGGCTGGTTTAATTTCATACAACTGCAACTTGCTGGCCAACCGTGTTTATTTATAGCAAAGATTTAGCCAGTAGATCAGAGGGGTTGGAGGGAGGGTAACCTGGACTGCAGCAGGGTGAACACTCGAACATCTACATTTATGGTAGGTACAAAACTGTACTATGTTCATCGTGTTACCCTGCTGCAGTCATCACACTTGGGTTGAGTCCCAAAGCTAAGATAGGGTGGAGGCATTATATTAGAGGAGGCAATGAGGCCCTGCAGGACTGCACTGGCGAAGCCCGCCCTGGACTTAGAATAAAGAGGTAAGGGATAGTGTTTGGTGAAGGTGTGTACAGAACGCCAAGTTGCAGCTTCTAAAATTTCCTTGGTAGGAACCCCCCTGAGAAAGGCTGTAGAGGTAGCTGTAGCCCTGGTAGAATGGGATCTAATGGCAGGAGGAACTGGTTTCCCGTTGCTCTTGAGTTGGTACCCTTTGAATGGCTCTCATGGCCATGAGAGCTGCAATTTGTTTATGAGCCTCTGCCCTTTGATTTTGTGGCAGGTTTGGCATTCCTCTTTTTATTGGCAAGGTGTGAAAGTGGAATCTGTATCCTCGTAAAATTATGTCTAGGACCCATTTGTCCTTTGTGACCATATGCCATTTGTCTCTAAATAGTGCTAGTTTTCCCCCCAGGGGGGCTGACAAAAGAGCTTTGTTTGGCCAGCTGAGGTGCAAGTCACTGAGTTTGCCTTCTGGTGGATTGAGACCTGTCCTCTCCTCATGAGTGCCCCACTGGCGAGGTTTATACTGAGCTTGTGATTGTCCTCTGCCCCTTGGGCGCCTGTATTTACCCCTCTGAGGCCTGTCAGTGGTTGGAAAGGACCAATTTTTTGTTGGCCAGTTTCTGCTGAAGCGAGGGAGTTGTACCTGTAGGAAATCTTTGACTGTCTGCATAGATTTTGCCTTATCTTCCATTTTCTTTAAAACTTCTGCTTTAACACCAAAAAGAACATCCTGCTGTAAGGGAGCATCTAGTAGTTTTGCTTTAACATGATCAGGCAGACTTTGTTCCTTTAACCAGGCATGCCTACGTATAACTGAACCAGTGACAGCTGCTCTGCAGGAGGCCTCTAAAGAATCAAACCCACAATGTAAGGTGGGTTTGCCCACCTGCTCGGTGACGTGCAACAAATCCTGTACTTCTCTCAATTCAGATTGTTGAAGGAGGGTGGTTATCTTTTGTTTTAACTGAGAGATCAGAAATTGCTGATACTTAAGCATATGAAATTGACAATTTAGAGCTCTCATACCTAAAGTGGCTGAGGTGTAAACCTTTTTCCCCTATCTGTCTAGTGCTCTTGAATCCCTTTCAGAAGGTACTGGATTTTTAGCCATAGAAGCCTTAGCCCCCTTTGGACCCTGGGAGATAGTCTCTGGGTCAGCTACTCGGCTTTTGTAAAGAAATTTGTGGGAGTCAGATACTCTGTAGTATCTATCAGGTTTGGTCAGGGCAGGAGGCAGAGAGTCAGGGTTGAAACTGGACTCTAAATAGACATCATCCACAATGTCCAAAACAGGAAGGATGGCTAGAGGCCTGTGTTGGGGGAGTAAAAGAAAGTCGATGAGCCTTTTCTTGGAATCAGAGTAATCCTGTCCTTCCCAGTGAAAATGTTCCCCCATAGTGTGTAAAGTTTCCCCAAAAGAGTAATCTTCTGGAGGGGAAGCAGAGGGAATAGAGTCCTCAGCAACAAAATCTTCATAAGGAGAGAAGGAATAGTCTTGGTCCTCAGAGGAATCAGAAGAAATAGACAGTTGTTCAGAGGAAACCGATTCTTCCTCTTGTCTAGGCCTTTTGTCAGGAGGAGGCTGAGAACCCCTGATAAGAGAAATCAAATCTTCAGCCATCTTGAGCATCTGTTTCTTAGGCATAGGGCCGTGAAGCCTTTTTAGATTTGGAAGGAGTCTTTGAATTGGAAAACGTTTTGACTGTAAGAGTCAGTCTGAAAACGCCTTCAGAAGGTGATGGCGTTTCCGAAGTACCGACGTCCTTGGAAGGTAAATCGTCGGTAGGGCCTAAAGTAAAAGGCTGCGTCGGCCTAGTACATTCAGTCAAAATATCCGTAGCGGTCTCTGGTTCCTGAACAGCGGTAGTCAGAGGCTGCGTCGGAGCCTCACTGTTAACCGGGGACCAGATCAACAGAGGCCTCGGAATCAGGCTTAGGCCTGGGCTGTCTATCCTTATCCCTGCGCTTTTTGTGCACGCCGGTAGTCGATAGCTCCGACGGCATGTTATAATTAAATTTTCTGCCAAAAAAGTGTTGTGCGAAATCAAATCGTCTTTTAATGGTACGCTTATTAAATATAGCACAAAAACGACAAGTGACGTCGTGATCAGGGCCTAGGCAAGGTATGCAATAAAAATGAAAATCCTTATGAGGTATTTGCTTCCGACAAGAAATACAATTGTTAACTTTTTCTGACATCGGTCTGAGGCAAGAAAAGTTTCCCCAACGGAGTACTTAGCTTTATAGAAGACTTAGGTCTGAAATTCGAATTCAAAAATCTCAGGAGTTGGCCGACCGGCACTTGCGAACTGCTTCTGCTTCGGGCACCGCGCGGCAAGAAAGACTGAAGAAAATGGCGTCGGTTGCAATATATGTACCCCTGGCGCACCGACGTCAGGGATGAGGCGCAACAGATGTCGGACCAAGACTTTGGAAATCCAGCTGACTGCGGGACCACCTGACGACAGGATAACCAAAGTGTGATGACTGCAGCAGGGTAACACGATGAACATCCATCAAATATTAAGCTATTAATATTAAAGTTAAAACCAAGAATAACTATCACTAACTATGAAAATGTAAGACAAATTTTGAAATTTTATAGAAAAAAAGATATACTGGCCTGAGCTGTGCTAGGAAACTCCTATCTGTTGCAGCGGCAAACTAGATCTGAGGTAACTCAAGGTGCATTACTGGATAGGGACTTGGACTCAAGCTTTGTAGTAGGCCGACTCGGAGCCAATCCTCCCCCATCTGTAAGAATGAAGAGAGAGATGGAACAAAAACTTCACATCCCACGTTAAAAGTTCGGAAGTTGAAAATGTGATTGTATTGGATATGTATATAATATAGTTTTGTGTTTTTTAGTTGTTTTACATGCACTTTGGGTATATTATTTTATTTCATTTTATTTTATCGTTTATAGATTATAAAGTGTTTTTCATGTATTTTATATGTATATGTTTGAAATATAGCTTAGAGAGTGTAGTCATGCTGTTTCTAGAATTTGGTCACTATGTAGTTAACAGGGAAGTGATTATGTTGCTTAACGACACAGAAATGCACATTTTTCTCATTGCAGGATTAGATTTAAGAGGAAGAAATAAATGTGGAGTATTTTATGGTGTGTTAAGATCCAATGAAGCAACAGTGTTTGTGAAAGCGCTTTATCGTATTAAAATTACCCTTTGGTTTTATGCCATGGTGGTTTCTTTCAGCTTGTTTCTGCTCTGTGAAGTTTGTATTTTATATCTTGATTGTACGCATGGCAGTATGGATTGCACTGTGACCACCCAGAATTACTCTCCTTCACAAACTGGTTTAATCAACTTAGGTCAAGAATGGGTCTGAGGTCCTTTGTTATTTGGGGTATGAAGAATCTGAATCCACTATGGTGGGACCTCATGGATTACTATTTTTGGAACAGGATCTCTATTTCCTTCAGGGTTGCCCTCTTTTAACAGGGTAGAACCGTGTGATGGCATGGCTATTTTCAAAGAGGGAACACAGTGGCCTCAGAATATTTCCCCTTTTTTGTACAACATGACGGCCAACAATTCTGGTAAGTGAAGGAAATGGCATCCCTGACAGACACCAGAGCAGAACAGCTAGGCAAACTTTCAGAACACAGTGATGAAATCCTTGAAAATATCCAAACCCCTAATAAGGATCATATCTGCCTCTTGGCTAGAGTGGAATTCCCTTTGGTCATAGGAAGTCCTGTCAAACTAAGACTTATGAAATCATATATTTTCAGCACCATTTTCTTGATTCCTCTGAAAAGACCTCAGACATGCCAAAAACTTCACTCCAACAGCTGTGGGCATTATGCCCTCTTGCTCACACTGCAGTGCTAAGAATAACGGCTATAAAAGAGATCTATGGCAATGAAGTACCTCTGGACTCAGTTAAGGATAAGAAGCCACCACAACTATATCAACCAAAAAGGAGAGGAGAACATACCACCTTAATCTATACAATAAAACAGGACAAAATAGGGGGAAGAAGGGAGGGATGCCATGTTGCAATAATCAGTCGGACATCTACTGTTAAAGTTCTTATGCAACTTTACTATGATCACTGTTGCAGAATTACCAACTGGAAAGAGTTCCAAAGCTTTCTAAATGATCAGGGAGAAGAAAAGAAAAACAGAGTTGGAATCTATGATTCATTGCAAGACATACCTAGCAAATCCAGCTCTAGTCCTAGAAATGGCATTGATCTTGTAACAATAGGGAAACGTTTGTACAGAGGACTAAGTAGTTGCTTCCAAACTAGATCTGGAATGAAGTCCTTTGAAACAAGCTCCAGAAGCAGCAACAGTTCTGGCAGAATGCACTTTGACCAAACCCAAAAGCTCCTTACTAAGAGAGTAACAAAAGAAAATTGCAGAAGAGATCTGATAAGAAATTTCTGCTTAGAAACAGGAAAACCAAAACTTTTTATTCAAAGGGAAATGCAATGCTGGTCTGACCTTCGGATACACTTGTTTTCGCCAAGGTAAAACTTCAACTGTCTATGAATATCTAGAGAGAAAAACAACTACTTTGTTTTGGTTGGAAGGGAAAAAGAAAATTAATAGTCTGGTTAACTTAAGACATAAAAGAAGGGTTAGTCCTCAGCATAACCATCTTTATGAAACATTAAAAAAGGAGGAGAGGCCATGAGAGCTTAGTCCAGAAACCCTTTGGCAGAAGGAAAAAAAGAAGGGCTACTAGCAGGACTGTCTTACAAGTAGAAAACTTTAGAAAAGCAGTAGAGGCAGGCTCAAAGGGGAAAAAGTCGACTTTTTCATGACAGAATTCAGATCCAAAGGAGGAAGAATGGATTTTCTAGGGGATCTGAGGTGAAAGATGCCTTTTAAAAACTGTTTGACCCCAAAACATGAAGACAAAAGTGGATCTAACGGAAGAAGGGCAGACACAGCTCACAAATGTGCATTTATGGATGATTATGCCAACCCTGAATTGAGCGGCTCACAGAAGTAATATAGAATGAGAATACACGCTTAACAGTCATTCTTCTTGTGGCACCATGAAGAAAGTCTCTTCCATTTAGAAACAAAATCTTTTCTTTTAGCAGGTTTCCAAGCCTACTGCAATACCAGTAGCACATCCTCTGAAAACTGTTGCAAAAAAAGGTATTACAATCCAATCACTCAGTGTTAGATTCAGAATCTGAAGTTTCTTATAAACTGGAGAGCCCACTTGTCATGAGAGTCGGTCCATCCTTGAGACGACTTGTGGTGACTGCCCTAAATGAAGTAGAAGAGTAAAATTTTGTCAAAAAAAATGAAGTTTACTGAAAGGGATACTTATCTACCAAAGGCAAGTGGAACTGTCAAAGACTGTACATCTGACAGGCAGACAAAAATGCAGGCTCAGTGTTCAAGTTGGTGGTGAGAAAGTTCCGAGGTGCTTCATGCCCACACATCCCTTACGTATCAAATAACCTTGGCGTGCTATGGTCACATGGCATGAGAAGATGACAGCAAGGCTTTGGTATCCTGGCCAGATGTACAGCTATCCCTACAGGGATATTCCAATAGTAATACTGCAAAAGACACTACAGCAGGGACAAGAGAATAACATCCTCACCCTCAGAAATCAAGATACAAGGCATCACAACTGTTGGTATGAGGGAGGTATGCACTGACAAACAACTGAAGAATTTCATCTCAGGAAAACATGCTGTTGTCTAAGCATATGACAGCCTCCTGAGGACTATGGCCAAAAGCCTTGGTCCACTCTACATAATTGAGGGATGTGAAACTGCCTCACCAGACCGGATACACTGAGCTTAAAGAGGTCTTAAGCTTCTGATAGAATACAGTATCCTTCTCAAACTCCTGAGTGGGAGCCTCTCTCCTTTTTGTGGGTATCTACTGTACACTTGTCTGACACCACATACTTGATCAAGACATCTGAAACTCTTTGGTAAGCAAGTTCAAGGCTGTCATTGTTCTGCTGTATTCGGCATTCAGACTTATTTCAGTTCAATGCCCCTTTTTGCATGTACCAAACCAGGCATAATCAACAACTGGAACGTCCACAGTGGTTCTTCACTAAAAGAATACAGGAGGTAAGTAACAGGCCTTATGCAGACTGCCTCAAGGAACTATCCCTGTATTCTGTCCCCTACAGGCTGCTGAAGTGAGATGTATGCCTAGCATATATACGACATTGTCAGATCGCACTCAGAATGGACCTCCTACATATCCACAAAACAAACAGCACCAGAATTATCCATTCTAAAGACTTAAACCTTGCCTGGTGATATAAATAGGACCCACTGGACAGACAGGTATGTATCCCAGAGAATATCCCTTCTCCGGAACAGGCTCCCCCCATCCATGTGAAGCAGAGCGCCTCCCTAACCCAATGCAAGTATAACCTGGTCAACTGGATGGGAAACATGAAACTCATCTCTGGTTTGTCACGTACGTCTCTAACGGATAAAATACGGTCACTGTAGCACATCAAAAGCACAAACCAGAAAAAACTTAGTAGAACTTTTTATCTGAAGCGCTTTTCATTTGCTAAAGTAAGCAAACTTCTTCAGAAATCATTTTTGACATTTAAAAAAGTACAGTTTTGTACCTACCATAAATGTAGATGTTCGAGTGCTAATACAGCTGCAGTAATCACATATGGGTTCTCTGCCATCAGGCGGGTCCTCGGTCGGCCGAATTCCAAAATCTTGGTCCGGCGTCGGTTGTTGTCGCCTTCTTCCCTGACGTCAGTGCGACAGGGGTATATAAGTAACAGCCGACGCCATGTTCTCCAGTCTTTTTTGCCCCAGATGTCAGGTGCCCCCAAAAGGAAGGCAACAGATAAATTTTATATATATATATATATATATATATATATATATATATATATATATATATACATACAAGCAATGCAATGTTTCAAAAAAGAGTAGTTGCAAGCAAATACACCATATGAGGATAACCCAAAATAAGTTGTATGAGGAGGAGTTAGCCACTAGTCCTAAACCTAGAGGGGAAGGAGGGAGGGAAACCTGTACTGCAGCTGTATTAGCACTCGAACGTCTACATTTATGGTAGGTACAAAACTGTACTATGTTCATCGTGCATACAGCTGCAGTAATCACATATGGGTAGAATCCCAAAGCTACGCACAGGGTGGTAGGCACTAGATAGAACTGGGGTGAGCCAGAATGCCCTGCAACACAGCAGTAGCAAAGCCTGCTTTAGTTTTGGAATATAAAGGCAGGTGGTAGTGTCTTGTGAAGGTATGCACAGAACTCCAAGTGGCTGCCTCCAAGATATCTTTGGTAGGAACTCCTCTGAGGAAGGCTGTAGAGGTAGCTGTGGCCCTGGTGGAGTGTGGTCTGATGCCTACAGGGACAGATTTCCCATGATAGGAGTAACAAAATCGTATGCAGTGGCCTATCCATTTAGAAATTGTCCGTTTGGTAACAGGCTTCCCTTGAGCTCCTACAGCATAAGACACAAAAAGTTGTTGTGATTTCCTGAAAGGCTTTGTTCTGTCCAAATAGTAACATAGCTGTCTATGGATGTCTAAGGAATGTAGCAGCCTTTCTCCTTTGTTTTGAGGATTACGGTAAAAGGTAGGTAAGTGTATGGCTTGATTTAAAGCTACCCTGGATACCACTTTAGGCATAAATGACGGGTTGGTTCGAAGGGAAACCCTGTCCTGATGGAAGATAAGAAAGGGCTGCACAGCCATGAGGGCTTGCAGTTCCGAAACCCTACGAGCTGAGGTAATGGCCAGAAGGAAAGCTGTTTTCCAGGACAAATATTGCAAATCTGTTGAGGCAGCTGGTTCAAAGGGAGGCAATGTTAATTTTTCTAGAATGTAATTAAGATCCCAGGCTGGCACTGGTTGTTTCCTTGGTGGTCTTGTATTCTTAGCCCCTCTGCGGAATTGTCTTAGAAGTGGGTGAGAGAATAACGGTGGATCAGTGTTGAATTCTGCAGAAATGGCTGAGGCATGGATTTTTATGGAGGAAAATGAAAGTCCACTGTTCAGCAGCTCAGCTAGATACTGTAATACCTGAGGCAAATTCAGTTTTCTAGGGTCCTGGCCTTTTTTTCTCATTCCAAGAGCAAAACCGTTTCCATTTTGCGGAGTAAGTCTTCCTAGTAGATGGCCTTCTGGCCTCCAGAATGACATCCTGAACCTCTTTGGAGAGTAGGGTCTGCTGTGGTGTTAAGGAATTTTCCATGCAGCAAGACTGAGTGTTTTCAGCTGACTGAAGAGTTTTGTAGCTGTGCTGAGTTAGCAGAAGAGGCATTAGAGGTAGAGGCCAGGGAGGAGTATGTGTTAGGCTCCTTAGGAGTGGGTACCAGTGCTGTCTTGGCCAGTCTGGAGCAATCAGTATCATCTTCGGTCTGTCTGCTCTTGCTTTCAAGAGCACCTTGGGTAGAAGAGGCAGAGGTGGGAAAGCGTACATTGTCCATGCTGTCCAACTGAATGAAAAGGCGTCCACTCTCCAGGCCTTTGGATGAAAAGTCCTTGAACAAAACTTTTCCAGCTGATGGTTCCTGTGGGTGGCGAAGAGATCTATGTCTGGCCTTCCCCGTGCTTGGATTATCTTTGTAAACACCTGTGGATGCAGCTTCCATTCGTGTGTATCTGTCATATTCCTGCTTAGATTGTCTGCCAGCGTGTTTTCCAAACCTGGCAAGTACTGTGCTTGAAGTTCGATTTGCCATTCCAGAGCCAAGTTCCAAAGTGTCATGGCTAGTCTGCACAGGGTATATGAATGTGTTCCTCCTTGTTTATGTACCACATCACTGTGGTGTTGTCTGTTTTATCAATAATTGCCCTGGATGCAGGAGGTCCTTGAATGCTGTAACTGCATTTATTACTGCTAGCATTTCTTTTTGGTTGGTGTGAAGGTGCTTTTCCTTTTGGGACCATTTGCCCTGAATGCACCTGCCTGTGATGTGCGCCCCCCAGGCGTAATCTGAGGTGTCTGTTGTGATGACTTGATTTGCTTGAGGCTTGCAGAATGGGAGACCTGTGTTCATTTGACATGCTTGGGCCCACCATAGAAATTCCTTTTGCAAACATGGAATTATTGGTATTATTGTTTCCAAATTGTGGCTGTGTTGAGACCATAGGCTTTTTAGGTACCATGGAAGTTCTCATATGCAACTTTGCACATGGGATTAAAAGAATGCAAGATGCCATGAAGCCCAGAGCCTGCAGGATTTTCCTTGCAGTAAGCCTGGTACAATTTGCTAGTGTTTTGAAGTACTGAGTTAGTTGCCCTTGTTTTTCTGGCGTAAGATAGGCCATCTCGGTGTTTGTGTCCAAGTTGGCACCCAGGAAAGTTATTTTCTGAGATGGTATTAGCCTGGATTTCTCTTTGTTGATTGTGTATCCCAGAGAATTCAGTAACCGTGTTGCATAAGCCAGATGTTCCAGAAGAGTGTGCTTGCTGTCCGCTTGGATCAGGCAGTCGTCCAAATAAGGGTAAATTTGTATCCCTTGAAGTCTGCATTAGGCAATTACTGATGCCAGGCATTTCGTGAATACTCTGGGCGCAGTAGATAAGCCAAAGGGCAATGCAGAGAATTGATAGTTGATTGAACCTACAAGAAATCTGAGGTATCTTCTGCAGCTTTGTCTGATTGGGACATGCAGGTATCCCTCCTTGAGGTCCAATGTTACCAGCCAAAACTCCTTGCCCAGCATGGGAAGAAGCTGCTGTAACGTGAGCATCTTGAATTTTGTTACGAGTAGAAATGTACTTAGGATGGATAAGTCCAAAATGGGTCTCCAGTCGGTTCCTTTTCTTGGTACCAGGAAAAGTCTGGAATAAAAACCTTGGCCTTGTTCGTGATTCGGAACCTCTTGAATGGCTTTCATGTCCATGAGTTTTGTAATTTGTATTTGTGCCTCTGCCCTTTGATTGTGTGGCAGGTTTGGCATGCCTCTCATTTTTGGAAGAGTGTGAAAATGAAATCTGTAGCCTCTGTTTATTATGTCCAGGATCCATTTGTCTGTTGTGATAATATGCCAATTTCCTGAAAATAGTGCCAGCTTTCCTCCCAAGGGAGCTGCCAGCTGAGATTTGCTTGGCATGAAAAGGGGAAGTCATTGGGTTTGCTTTCTGTATTGTTGTGCACTGTCTTCGCCACCTCTTGGTGCTTGAGTTGGCCATTGCCTGCCTCTATATGATCCTTGAGATTGTCCTCTGCCCCTTGAATGCCTGTATCTACCTCTTTGGGGTTTGTCTGTGGCTGGAAAGGACCAGTTTTTTGTAGGCCAATTTCTACTAAAACGAGGTGGCTGTACCTGTAGAAAAGCCTTGACAGTTTGCATAGATTTAGCTTTTTCTTCCATTTTGCGTAGTATCTCCTCAGCATTAGTACCAAATAGCACATCCTTTTGTAAAGGAGCATCTAGTAGTTTAGCTTTAACATGATCAGGCAAGCTTTGTTCTCTAAGCCAGGCATGTCTACGAATGACTGCTCCTGCAGCAGCGGCTCTACTTGAGGCCTCTAAGGCATCATAACCACATTGTAAGGTGTGTTTACCCACTTATTCTGCACTATGTATCATATCCTGCAATTCCTTCAAATCTGGTTGTTCAGGTTGAGATATTTTGTTTCTTAATTGAGATAACAGAAACTGCTGATATTTAAGCATATGGAACTGACAATTTAAGGCCCTCATGGCTAGGGTGGTAGAGGTGTATACCTTTTTCCCCCACCTTTCTAAGGATCTAGATTCCCTTTAGGAAGGTAGTGGATTCTTGGCAGTAGAGGCCTTCATTCCCTTGGGGCCTTGAGAAATGGTCTCACGGTCAGCATTATGGCTTTTGAAAAGAAATTGGTGAGAGTTAGGGATTCTGTAATACCCATCAGGTTTGACTGGTGCAGGAGGCAGGGAATCCGGATTGAGACAAGCCTCAGAGTAAACATCATCAAGTATGTCCAGGACAGGAGGAATAGCCAGAGGTCTGTGTTGAGATAACAAAAGAAATTCCCCAAGCCTTTTCTTGGAATCAGAAAAGTCTTGGCCTTCCCAATGGAAGTGCTCCCTTCAAGGTGTGCAAGGTTTCCCCAAAAGAAAAATCCTCTGGGGGAGATATAGAAGGAATGGACTGTTCTGCATCAGAATCTTCATAAGGGGAGTACGAGTGTTCCTCCACATCAGAATGTTCTGAGAAAATGGAGCCCTGTTCAGAAGAGGGAGAGTCTTCCTCCACTCTGGGTCTCTTGTCTGGAGGGGGTTGGGAACCCCTGATATAGGAAATTAAATCCTCAGCAATTTTAAGCATCTGCTTTTTAGGCATGGGGCCTGGGGATGGGCCCTGTGCAACAGGCCTCTTGGGATGCATGGCTGATTTGGACTTAGTGAAGGTCTTAATGGAAAAGGAAGAAAAGGGTCTAAATACACCCTGGGTGGAAGTGGACCTGTCCACATTAGGAGGCTCAACACTCACAGTGGTTTCTGTGGTTGTAGTCTGAGTTAGGGCCGAGGTACCAGCGGTCTCGGGTACAAAAAACACCGCCAGTGAAGTGTCGTCGGTAGTCAGGGACTGCATAGGCGTCTCGCTGAGAACCGTACCATGTGCAGCCGGTTTTGGCGTTGTGTCGGTGGAGACCACGGACCTCGCGTGTCGGTCTTTGTCCTTTCGTTTTTTGGACAAAACGGTAGTCGGAGTATCCGACAACACTTTATAATCAAAGGCTTTACCAAAATAATGTTGGGCGAACTCCGCCCGATGCTTAATAGTGCGTTTATTGAAAGTAGCGCAAAAGCGACAGCCCGAGACGTCGTGGTCTGGGCCTAAACAAGGTATGCAGAGGAAATGGAAATCCTTATGCGGTACTTGCTTCCCACAAGAAATACAATTGTTAACTTTGTCTGACATCGGTCTGAGGCAAGAAAACTTTCCCCAACAGGGTACTTAGCTTTAAAGAAGACTTCGGTTTCCAATTTTTCGTAAATTCAGGAGCTGGCCGACCGGCACTTGCGAACTGCTTCTGCTTCAGGCACCGCGCGGCAAAAAAGACTGGAGAACATGGCGTCGGCTGTTACTTATATACCCCTGTCGCACTGACGTCAGGGAAGAAGGCGACAACAACCGACGCCAGACCAAGACTTTGGAATTCGGCCGACCGAGGACCCGCCTGACGGCAGAGAACCCATATGTGATTATTGCAGCTGTATGCAAGATGAACATCGTATAGTCACAGCTGCTACTGTTGAACCAATCACAGCTCTCTCATTGCTTGACCACTTTCTTACAGTCATCTTAACTACACACAAGCTTACCGCTAATACAAATAAATATATACAGCTATCAAACACAAGACAGAGTGCCAACATGTCATACTTTCAACAGAATATTGACAATGCAAATAAATATACATAGTCTAATAATTTAAAAAGCACTAAACCTAGTGCATACAATTTTTAAAAACATAACTAACTAGTGCTAGTCACGGCATCATCGCCTTAGACTCTAACTTGAGAATACCACTTATGGAGCATGTTTCATTCAACCCAGGTTAATTATAGGCATTTAGTTTGATCTACCATACTAATTCTAGCTCTTCGAGGCGTAAGGGTGCCGGACCACCTCTTGTGTCTAAATTCACCTGGTCTATGACTGAAAATTTAAATCTACGGTCCATACAAGACTGGACATGCTTGGCTAAAGCGTTGTCCTGCTTTTTCTTACTAATGGCATACTGTTCATAAATCCTTTCTTGGAGCCTGCATTTTGCCTACGTAAAATGCAGGCCAACATTGGTATGTCGCTAAATAAATGACCATCTTCGAGTTACAATAAAACCTTGATCTTAATCTGATATGAAAATCACCCACTGTTACTGAGTGTATGTTATCTACAAGTTTACAATAATTGCAACTTTGGCATTTGAACATCCCTGAAATTTTGGGGTAAAAACATTGTTGCTGTTCAAGTATATCTAACGGACACAGGCAGCCTGAAAATGTTTTATTTCCCAGGCTCCTGCTTGTAAATGTTTCATCTCTCAAGCCCCTGCTTACATTTATCAAGGGTACCACAAACTGTCAGAGACTTGGGATGCATGGCTAGGCTTAAAAAGGCCCTTGCGTTCTTTAGCCTAGTAAACACCTATGAACCTATAGGTGTTTAAGTTTAGATTTGAAAATAGTAGTTCCCGTATTTGTCTGCTTTCGAGGGGGACAGAATTCTAATGTTTTGAGACAAAACAGAGTCACATGCGTGGCTATCGAATTTAGTTGCAAGTAGGAAAGATTTGTTTTTGCTAGATCTTAATTATCTAGTGCTGGAGCAATGTGACAGGATATTTTGTAATGACAGATTTAATCTGGGGGTGTAAATAAGGCTTGTGGGTAGTGACTAAATGGGAGTATGTCAAATATTGAATTAGTTCTAGACATTGAAATTGAGCTTTACAGTGGTGAGATTTTTATGACAAGTTGGTAGCAAACTTGGCAAATTTGTTGCAACAAATCTCAGGTTTGATTTTATCTGTTTTGTTCAAGTTCGTCAGAACTGGTGATACAGAAGGACAGAGTAAGAAGGTTTTTGCTATGGACTGTCAAGATGGAATCATTTTGGCTCTGTACAAGCAGCCTAGTTTAATTTTTTTTGTTTTTTTTTGTTATTGACTGTAGAAAATGCTGGTCCAATTTCATCATCAATTAGAACACCCAGTAGTTTTGTTTAGATTACAGTTTCTCTTTTGGTGTACATGGATGAGAAGATATGAAAACTGTTTTTGTTCCATGGAAGTTTAAAAGTAAAGAGCATTAGTTTGGCTTTGTTTGGATTGAGGCACAGCTGGGAATTTAGCCAAGATTCTACTGCAGAGAAAGAGTTGGGTGAGTTCTTGGAGTTTGGAGAGGGATGAAGCTGAGCAGAGAGTACAGAGTCAACTGCATATTATACAGTAGTTGCCAAGTTTGTGGCATTATGGAGTTTGTCAATATGCTGAAAAGGAAAGGTCCCAGTATGGATCCTTGTGAAACATCTTCTGTAAGTGAAAGACGTGGAAAGATCTTGTTTCCATTTTACAGCTTACCCATTGGTAAGGTAGCGTTGGCTCCAAGACAGGGCTTCATGGCTGAGTCCCAAACTTGAGAGCTCAGCTAACAGTTTGTGATGGGAAACAAAAGCTTTACAGCAATCTACAATTACTGAGAAGGTGCCTTCATTCCTATTTTGGTTGATTATGTTGCAGAAACTGATGACTGCAGTGGTGGGACTGACCAGGGTGGAAACCGTGCTGGGCTTTGGAAAGTACATCATTGCTTAAGTAGTCCATGAGTTGGGTATGAATACATTTTTCTAGTATTTTGGGTACGGGGGATGACTAGCTATTAGATGATAGTCTGAGATTTCAGTTGAAGTGTCATCTTTTGTGAAGTGGTATGATGCATGAAATTTTCCGTAAGTTGGGTATTAGGCTGCTATGGATCTACTGAAAAGGACTGAGACAGCTTGTGCAGTTGCATACAATAGCATCTTGAGCAACACAACTGCAAAACATGTGAAATTCTTTCAAGATAAGCTGCTGCACTGCATTTTTCTTAACTCATAAAACAAAAAATTATAAGTTATGTACTTACCATAACTTATATGTATTGTCCATTTTCATTCTTTGTCTCTACTGAGTTACAGATCCGATCCAGCTCGGCTGCATATATACAGACTAGGATTCATGTCTCGGGCTCCGCCCTCTAGTCATGATGCCCTACCCAGTCTCCTCAGATAGAGTCTGCAGCCCAAATATCTAGAAGTGGATAGTAAACAGAAAAAAGAAATTAACCAGAGGTTCGAACACTAGGAACATCAAGCTCCCAAGAAATTCACAGGTCTTCTAGGAACCACAGGCTGGGGGACGACTGGGAGGGAAGGTAAGGAAGAATGAAAACGGACAACACAGATGCAAAGTTATAGCAAGTACATAACTTATAAATCTGATGTTGACCTTTTCATTCTTCCTCACTACTGGGTCCGAGTCCCTAGCTATGTAACCCTTGGGGGACCTCAAGGAAGGATATGCCAGAGCACTGCTGAATCTAAGGAAGCTCTGCTTCTGGAGACCATGTCCAATTTGTAATGCGTCACAAAGGTACAAGTTTTTGACCAGGTGGCTGTGACACAAATATCGTCAACTGACACTCTGGAGTAAAAGGCAGATGATGTAGCCATAGACCTTGTTGAATGGGCTTCAGGACGAGACAAGTGCAGACCATTTCTGGACTTTAGAGACTGCTTGGCCTAGACAGTTGGGTGAAAAAGACACAAACAGATCAATCTTTCTACAATGTTTTGTCCTGTGTAGATAAAAACGTTGTTGTCTATGAACATCAAAAAGATGCAGCATATGTTCCCCTTGTTTGAAAAGGTTGGGGAAAAATTGGCAATTGAATGGACTGGTTTAATTTAGACTCTCTGGATACCTTACGCATAAAGGAGGGAGTAGTACGAAGGGCTACTCTGTCTTCATGAAAAATAATATAAGGAGGTTTAGAAGACACAGCCTTGAATTCAGAGATCCTTTTTGCTGACGTGTTGGCCACCAAAAGAACAGTTTACCAAGAAAGGAATTCTATTTCATAATCACTAGGTGGGTCAAAGGACTTCTGAGTTAGGCCTTTTAGTACGACCATGAGATCCAAAGGGGAAGAATCTTTTAATCGGAGGTATGAGCAGAAAGAGTCCCTTCATAAAAGCCTTAAATAGTTTCAAATGTAGTGTGAGAGCCGAAAAAGTTCCCAGAATTAAAGTTTGATATAGCAGCCAGTTGAAGTTTAATAGTAGAAAAAGTGGCTCCTTCCTTAGTGAGAGACACAAAGAAAAGGAGAATGGCTGAGATTGGAGCTGAAAATGGATATATATTCTCTTTGGATGCCCAAAAAGCAAATCTTTTCCATTTGTTTATATAAACCTTTTAGCATAAAGTTGTTGGGAAGCTAACAATGTCTCAAACAAGGGAAGCAAGCCTGAACCACTGTACAATTACTGTAACAGGAGAAACCAAGCGGTCAGTTTGTGGGTGTGAAGACTTGGGTAATGACCATCTGAAGGGTGAAAGAGGAGGTCCTGTCTGGGTTATAGTGTTCATGGAGGACATTTCAGGTGAGACCAGAAAAAGGGGAACCAAATCCAACAAGACCAGTAAGGGGCAATGAGGATTACCAAGATCTTCAGTTTTGCTTTCTGTAGAAACTTTGGGATCAAAGGTAGGGGAGAACAAGTGTGGAGGAGACTGGAGGGCCAATCATTAACTGGAGCATCCCTTGGGGACTCCCCCGGTGGGGGGGGATCAGAGCAAAATACCTGCTGCACTTGTTGAGGAGATGCGAACAGTTTGCAACAAGGTTGGCCCCAACAGCTGAAAAAAAGAAGTTATGTCCTTACCATAACGTTCCATGTGGAGTGTTCATCTCGCCTTGGTTATTACACATGGGTTCGGAGCCGATCCTCGGCTCCGTGCCGGCCGACTGCAAGCTCTGCATCGAGAAGAAGCTCGAGGACATCTAATACCCACAATCCCCCTCTGCCTTTACCTCAGATCTAGTTTGCAAGCAAACCAGACAAAAAGCACGCACACATGCCAAACTATATACATAAGTACATATATACAAACATACCAAGGGTATGATAGTAACACTAATACTGCAACAGCAGAAGGAGAATACTCCAGACCAGGCACCAAATCGAACGTTCTTCCTAAGGGTGGCGGAGGGTGGGAGTGTAATAAAGCGAGATGAACACTCCACATGGAACGTTATGGTAAGGACATAACTTCTTTATGTGAGAGTGTTCAATCTCGCCTTTGTTCTTACACATGGGTAGCGCCCCTAGCTCCATGATCCTGAGGAACTCAAGGGAGAACGTTCTTGAGCACAGTGGAACCAAAGGTTGCCCTATCCCTAGAAACCCTGTCCACTTTGTAATGAGAGATAAATGTATGTGGTTTAGCCCAAGTAGCAGCCGCACAAATAGTGTCTAAAGGTAAGCGAGCTGCGTGAGCCAAAGATGTAGACACTGATCTGGTAGAATGTCCTCTGGGTTTTGCTGATAATGTTTGGTCAGAGGTTTCATAAACATATGTGATACAGTCAGTTAGCCACTTAGAAAGAGTTCGTTTCGTAACTGCAAGACCCTTTCTGCTGTCAGCAAAAGCTACAAATAGTTGATCAGATTTCCTGTGATCTTTTGTTCTATCCAAATAAAATCTGAGTTGTCTATGGACGTCCAGTTTGTGCAACATATACTCCAATTTATTAGAGTGGTTCTTAAAGAAAGTGGGTAATTCAATGGACTGATTAATATTACTAGAAGAACAAACTTTGGGAAGAAAG
Source organism: Protopterus annectens (assembly GCF_019279795.1). Classification (NCBI taxonomy): domain Eukaryota; kingdom Metazoa; phylum Chordata; order Ceratodontiformes; family Protopteridae; genus Protopterus; species Protopterus annectens. Next base: position 1,117,252,171 of record NC_056743.1, read on the forward strand.
GATGGATTAGTGCAGGGATACTCTGTCAGAATGAAATATTAAATAAGGATGTTTGACCGAAAGGGCCTGAAGCTCAGACACTCGTCTAGCAGATGTAATGGCCACTAGAAATAATGTTTTCCATGACAAAATTCAATGTGCAACTTGAAGCTGGTTCAAAGGGTGGCAACATCAATTTAGAGAGTAACAGGTTTAAATTCCACGGTGATGTCGGACTTCTGACTGGTGGTCTGATATGAAAAGAACCTTTTAAAAGGCTTTACAAAGTCTGTGAGCCATAATAGGTGCACCACATTCTTCTACATGATAGTTAGAAATGGCAGCTAACTGTACTCTTAAAGTAGCGGGAAGCTCCTTCATGAAATAATTCAGTCAAGAACTCTAAAACCTTGTTTAACGGAGCTGTAACAGGGTCCAAATGATGTGACTACCAGAACACAAAACGCTTCCACTTACTGGTGTAAGTCTTTGGAGTGGGAACTTTATGAGAAGCTACTAAAATATCGTGAACCGCCGATGTAAGGGGAACCGACCTGGCTAAGGAAGGAGCAGCCAAGCTGCTAGGTGGAGAGATTCTAGAGATGGGTGAGGAACTCCTGACGAGTGAGTCAGTAGATCTGGCTCTGGGTCCAGCATCCAAGGTCCCCGAATGCGGTGATGCAATAGAAAGGGGAACCAAATTTGACGAGGCCAGAACGGGGCAATGAGAATAATAGTCCTCTGAAGGTTGATGGCTTTCTGTAGAAACTTTGCAATCAGGGGAAATGGAGGAAAAGCATATAGGAGACCCGGGGGCCAATCGTGCACCAGCGCGTCCCTGGGGTAATAGGGCAAAGTAGCTCCTGCATTTGGCGTTCATTGGAGACGCAAACAGATCGCAGGTAGGCTGGCCCCATTTGCGAAAAATCCTTCTTGCAACTGACTATTTGAGGGACCACTCGTGAGGCAATAGTATTGCCCTGCTCAGCCTGTCGGCTATGACGTTGGATGACCCCGGGATGTGCGTTGCGATCAGAAAGCGACCGGTGGACTCTGCCCATTGCCAAATTCTCATGGCCTCTCTGCATAGTTGGTAAGACCTGGTCCCCCCTTGCTTGTTTATGTACCAGACTACGGACATGTTGTCTGTCTGAACTGCAATGGTCCCTGGAGGAAGAAGGGGAGCAAAGTGTTGCAACGCCAAAAACACTGCCCTCAACTCCAGAACATTGATGTGCAGATTGTACTCCAGATTGGTCCATTCGCCTTGGACTGTCTGTCCCTGAAAGATGCCCCCACCCTATCAGGGAAGCGTCCGTGGTTATCAAGCCGCTGACGGTGCGGGTAGCACAAATGGTCTTCCGCTGGATAGGTTGCAAGTCTGTAACCACCACATTAGGTGTGATTTGCATGTTTTCGCTATCAATATTTCGTGAGTCAGTGGAAGTTGTTGGAATGACCATTGTGCAAACAGAAGCCATTGTAGCACTCTCATGTGCAGTCTTCCCAATGGTATCGCAATGAGGAAGCTGCCATGAGACCCAAAACTTTCAGAACAATTTTGCTGGGGACTTTTTGGACGACAGTAGAAGGGAAATGTTGAATTGAAGTGCTACTATTCTTTCTGTAGGAAGTTTTAGAACTAACTGACGCTATCTAATTCCGCTCCTATGAATAAGATATGCTGTGATGGCTGTAGCAACGATTTTTCAAATTTACTGAGATGCCAAGGTGTGTACAAAGTTGTAGGGTGTAATCCCTGGCTTGTATCAGTTGGCCTGGTGGTGGCAGACAGGAGCCAGTCGTCCAGATACGGAAACACCTGGAATCCTAGGCGCCTCAGATGAGACGCTACCACTGCCATGCATTTGGTGAAGACCCTGGGGCTGTAGTCAGACCAAAGGGCAGGGCTCGAAACTGATAGTGACTGGCTCCCAGCCGAAGCGCAAATGATCCCTGGACCCCCTGGCCATTTTGATGTGGTAGTATGCGTCCTTCAGATCTATCGAGCACATCCAGTCGTCCTTCCGTAAGAATGGAAGGATCGATTGAAGCGTGACCATTCGGAACTTTTCCTTCTTGACAAAGGTGTTGAGATGGCTTAGGTCCAGAATCGGCCTCCAGTCCCCTGTTTTCTTTGGAACTAAAAGAACCTTGAGTAAGTTCAATCCTATTTGGTCCGCTGGGACTGGTTGGATGACTTTTCTAGCAGCTTTGAAATTTCTGTAGCTGCTGGGTCTCGCAGATGGGGTGGTACATCTGGGAGTTTTCTTTGGAATGGGTGTGGATAGAAATGGGATTTTGTAACCTCTGGTAACGATGCTTTTACCCAATTGTCTGAAGAAAGATTTTGCCAGGCCTGAGGGTATAAAGCTAAGTGACCCGACTGCCTCCAGAGCAGGACAGTCGGGCCTCCTCTCAGGAGTGCTGAAAGGATTGCCAGGAGATTATCCCTGTCACCTTGGTTTTGGACCCCTCTGCCGCCAGGCGGCGTCTTCCACCTCTGCCCCCTCTGCCTCTAGAGGGGCATCACCCTGTGTGTTTGGGAAAGATCCTTGGGGTTTTCAAACCACATTTTCCACCACGTTGCCCTTTGGGATACGGTCTGGAAGGGTGGAAAACGGACTCCGACAGCAGACAGAGTCTTTCCCTCCTGTTCACACCGGGTAAGGGTCTCCTTTACTTTAGGGCCAAAAGTGTGGCTCCGTCAAATGGGGCATTAGTAAAGGAAGACTTGAAGGCTTCAAACGAACATAAGCGCATCCAGGATTGCCTACGAAGAGCAATCGCTGAAGCCACTGCCCTACTCGATCCTTCGCTGCATAGGATATCAGCCTCATGGACGAGTTTACAATGGACGTAAGGGTGTTGAGATGCGCTGTAACTTTCTCTGAGACAGCGGCATCTGTAGTACCCTGGAGGGTATCTCCCAACTCTTTGACTAGATCCCTCTGTAAACGTGTAAAATGAGTCAAATAGTTCAGGGAACGATAGAGAAAGCCGCTGAACTGAAAATGCGCTTCCGTGATCTGTCCATGGTCCTAGAGTCTTTGTTAGGCGGATGGACAGATGAGGAAGACTCCGACATCTCCTTTTCGTGGCGCTGCCACCACCATGGCGTCTACTGGAACTCCTTTGGTGAGGTAAGCTTTGTCCTGTGGTGCCGTAATGTACTTATTTGGCTTCCTAGGGACTGGTTCCACTGTGTCAGGAGTCTCCCACGCCTTCGAGCAATTAATTCCATTAACTCATCAAAGGCGGAGTGACCCAGGAGGAGGAAGGACGGGCACCAAATGCCTTCAGCAAAACTGACTCATCCTCAGAAGGGGGGAGGGCTTGCCAGTCACCTCTCTGTTTTAAGATCTCCAAGATGTCAGAAAAGAGACATCCTCTGAAGGTGACTTAGGGGACCCTTCTGACTCATCTAAGTCAGTATCAGATGTCAAGGATTCTTGTGGAGAATCCAAGTGTCTCCTCTTACACAGTCTTTTCCTATGGACTTCTTCGGGGAGCATCCAAGAAGCCTCCGAGGAAGAGGGGCACTCTCCAGGGTGGCTGAGACACTGGTGCCCGACGCTTGACGTGGCCGTGGGTGCAGAGGAGGATAACGGTCCTTTGTGGGAGGAGAAGCTGTACCTGCTGATGTGGTTGTCTGGGTAGACAACACCTTCCTCATGAGGTCGAAGGCCCCGGATCCCGAGTCGAGGTATCTCCCGGTTCAAGAAATGGGAAGAATCCCCGAAACAGGAGCCGAAGGCACCGACCCGAGGACGGAACCGAGTCGATCCGCAGAGGCCCGAGGGAGCGTCGGAACCAAACATCGGTCCGACTCGGTCCCGGAACCAAGGACGGATCTTCGGCCCCGAGACTCCAGTACCAGATCGGATGGAGTCGAGGTGAACGGTGCCGACCGAGAAAAAGATGGTTCTGGCACAGAGGGCTCTACAATCATCAGGTCAGCTTCGTCCGGCTCCGAAGACTGGACAGGTCTCGGAGGAGGAACAGATGGAGATAGTGGCAGGCCTTCAAGTCTCGACATCAACTGAGAGGAGACCGAGATAAGCTGGGATAGGGCCGTATGCTCCATCAGTTTCTGCACCACACGGTCCACATCGGTGTCGGAAAGGGGCCTAGAAGAACGAGTCGAAGGGATCGAAGACGGAGCCGACCTCAGCAGAGTCGGTGGAGGGAGCTCCGTCACCGGTTCCAAGACTCGAGGCTCGGAAACTGCCAACAGTTGAACACTCGCCCCAAGTCTGTGGAACTGGTGATCTAACTAGACCGAAGAGCTCGGAGCCAATGACTTTGGCTCCGACGCCTTCGACCCTTCGAAGACTTGGATGCCTGGTCTGAAGCATCCAGAGCCTCCTGGAAAGAGGGTTTCAACAATCCTCTATCCATCAGTTTCCTCGCTTATCTGTCATGACCCTCCCACTAAAAGAGTGACAAATAGAGCAGTCCTCTTGTAAGTGGAGAGGGCCAAGACAGTAGACACAGGAACTGTGGTCGTCTGTGACCGACATCTTTTGGCCACACTGACAACGTTTGAAGCCAGATTTTATTTTCTCAGACATAATGAAGAGAAAGAGACAGTCCAGTCCAGTAAGTCAATCCAGTAACAATGTCAAATCCGGTATTTGAAAGTCCGATGTCACTTGCTTAAGAAAGCAAGACTACAACAAATCTTCAGTCAAAAAGTGATCCAAGTAGGGGTGGTAGGCCCCGAAAAACTCTACACCAGTTAGTTAACTAAGTTAAACTAATCTAAGGTATCGAGAATTCTACTCCAGTCACACACCGTACTCTAACTTTAAATGACTAGATATTAAAGAAGTTTTTTTGAAAACTTTAACCAGAATAGATAAAATCTTATCTGTAAAAAGCCTCGAGCTAGCCTCCAGCGATGCGTATGCAGCGGCAAACTAGATCTGAGGTAAAGGCAGAGATTGTGGGTATTGATGCAGAGCTTGCAGTCGGCCGACCGGAGCCGAGATCGGCTCCATGTAGAACAAAGGCGAGATTGAACACTCTCACATTAGAAGTTATGTCCTTACCATAACGTTCCATGTGGAGTGTTCATCTCATGTGTTCTTACATGGGTTCGAGATCGGCCGCTCTGCATCGAAGAAGCTCGAGACAACCTAATACCCACAATCCCTCTCAGATCTAGTTTGCAAGCAAACCAGCAGTCAGAGAGAGAAACACTCATGCCAATATCACATATGCACAGAAACTAAGAGTCTATATATATACATATATATATATATATATATATATATATACATGTTAACTATATCTAACACAAGAGCAATGCAGAAGCAGAATGCCCGAGACCAGGCACCAAACTGAACGTTCTTCCTAAGGGTGGGAGGGGAATGTAAGAAAGGCGAGATGAACACTCCACATGGAACGTTATGGTAAGGACATAACTTCTATATGTGATAGTGTTCAATCTCGCCGTTGTTCTTACACATGGGTAGCGCCCCTAGCTCCTTGTTCCTGAGGAACTCACGGAAGGACGTTCTTGAGCACAGTGGAACCAAAGGTTGCCCTGTCCCTAGAAACCTTGTCTACCTTATAATGAGAAATGAATGTATGTGGTTTAGACCAAGTAGCAGCCGCACAAATAGCGTCTAGTGGTAGGCGAGCTGCATGAGCCAGGATGTAGACACTGACCTTGTGGAATGTCCTTTGGGTTTGTGCAAAAGAGTTTGATCTGAAGAATCATAGACATAGATGATACAATCAGTTAACCACTTAGAAAGAGTTCTTTTAGTAACCGCTACTCCTTTTCTGTTATCAGCAAAGGCTACAAAAGTTGATCAGATTTCCTGTGATCTTTGTTCTATCCAAGTAAAACCTTAGTTGTCTGTGGACATCTAATTTGTGCAACATATACTCCATTTTATTGGAGTGATTCTTGAAGAAAGTGGGTAATTCAATGGACTGATTAATATTGTTAATAGAACAAACTTTAGGAAGGAAGGATGAATTGGTGCGAAGAAACTCTGTCAGAGTGAAAGATCAAATAAGGGTGTTTAATGGAGAGAGCTTGAAGTTCAGATACTCGCCTAGCGGATGTAATGGCTACCAAAAAGAAGAGTCTTCCACGACAAAAATTTCAATGGGCAAGAGGAGGCTGGTTCAAAGGGGGGCAGCATCAACTTAGATAATAATAAGTTTAGACTCCAAGGTAACGTAGGAGATCTAATTGGTGGTCTAATATGAAAAGACCCTTTTAAAAAGGCTTTACAAAGTCTGTGGGCCATAACAGGAGCCCCACATTCTTCCACATGGAAATTAGAAATGGCAGCCAATTGAACTCTTAATGTGGCAGGAGAAGCACCCTGATGGAACAATTCTGTTAACTCTAATATTTTATTCAAAGGAGCTATAACAGGGTCCACTTGCTGTGTATTCGCCCAGAATACAAAGCGCTTCCATTTACTAGTATATGTTTTAGTAGTGGAAGCTTTATGAGAAGCCACTAATATATTCTGAACTGCAGGAAGAAGATCAGACCTGGCTAAGTTGAATTGGAGCAGCCAAGCTGCTAGATGGAGGGACAAGAGCGAGGGTGGGGAGCCCCTGACGAGTGAGTCAATAGATCTGGCTCTGGGTCCAGGATCCAGGGTCCCCGAATGCAGTGTGTCATGAGGAAAGGAACCAAATTTGACGAGACCAGAATGGGGCAATGAGGATTATTGTCCTGTGTAGGTTGTTGGCTTTCTGGAGAAACTTTGAGATCAGGGGGAAGGGAGGAAATGCGTACAGGAGACCCGGGGGCCAATCGTGAATCAGTGCGTCCCTGGGGACTTCCCCTGGAGGGGTAATAGGGCAAAGTAGCTCCTGCATTTGGCGTTCATTGGAGACGCAAACAGATCGCAGGAAGGCTGGCCCCACGCGAAAAATCTTTTTCGCAACTGACTGTTTTAGGGACCACTCGTGCGGTAACAGTATTGCTCTGCTCAGCCTGTCGGCTATAACGTTGGATGACCCCGGGATGTGCGTTGCTATCAGAAAGCGACCCGTGGACTCCGCCCATTGCCAGATTCTCATGGCCTCTCTGCATAGCTGATAGGACTTTGTTCCCCCTTGCTTGTTTATGTACCAGACTACAGACATGTTGTCCGTCTGAACTGCAATAGTTCCCAGAGGAAGAAGGGGAGCAAAGTGTTGCAACGCTAGAAACACTGCCCTCAACTCTAGAACATTGATGTGCAGATTGTACTCTAAATTGGTCCATTCGCCTTGGACTGTCTGTCCCTGAAAGATGCCCCCACCCTATCAGGAAGCGTCCGTAGTCACCGTAGCTGTCGTGGGTAGCACAAATGGTCTCCCCTTGGAAAGGTTGCAAGTCTGAAGCCACCAGTTTAGGTGTGATTTGCATGTGTTCGTTATAAGAATCTCGTGTGTCAGAGGTAGTTGTTGGAACGACCATTGTGCAAACAGTAGCCATTGTAGGACTCTCATGTGCAGTCTTCCCAAGGGTATTGCAATAAGAGAAGCTGACATGAGTCCCAAAACCTTCAGTACCAGTTTTGCTGGGGATTTCCTGGAGAAAAGAAGAAGACGTATGTGAGTCTGAAGTGAAAGTATCCTTTCTGGAGGAAGTCTTAGAATTAACTGATGTGTATCTAATTCCGCTCCTATGAATAAGATACGCTGTGATGGCTGTAGTAAGGATTTTTCGAAGTTTACGGAAATCCCGAGGTGAATACACAGTTGAAGAGTGTAGTCTCTGGCCTGTACTAGTTGACGCTGGGTGGTGGCAGAAAGGAGCCAGTCGTCCAGATACGGAAACACCTGGAATCCTAGGCGTCTCAAGTGAGACGCCACCACTGCCATGCATTTGGTGAAGACCCTGGGGGCTGAGGTCAGACCAAAGGGCAGGGCTCGAAACTGAAAGTGACTGGCACCCAGCCGGAAGCAAATGATCTCTGGATGCCCTGGCCATTTTGATGTGGTAGTATGCATCCTTCAGATCTATTGAGCACATCCAGTCGTCCTTCTGTAAGAATGGAAGGATCGATTGAAGCGTGACCATTCGGAACTTTTCTTTCTTGACGAAGGTATTGAGGTCGCTTAGGTCCAGAATGGGCCTCCAGTCCCCTGTTTTCTTTGGAACTAAAAAGAACCTTGAGTAAGTTCTGAATCCTCTTTGGTCCGCTGGGACTGGTTGGATGACTCTTGTCTAGCAGCTTTGAAATTTCTATAGCTGCTGGCTCTCGCAGATGGGGCGCACATCTGGGAGTCTTTTCTTTGGAATGGGATAGGATAGAAATGGTATATTGTAACCTCTGGTAACCACGCTTTTTACCCACTTGTCTGTAGTTATGTTTTGCCAGGCCTGAGGGTATAAAGCTAGCGACCCGACTGCCTCCAGAGCAGGACAGTCGGGCCTCCTCTCAGGAGTGCTGGAAAGGTTTACCAGGAGTGTATCCCTGTCACCTTGATTCTGCGGACCCCTCTGCCGCCAGGGCGGCATCTTCCACCTCTGCCCCTCCTCTGCCTCTAGAGGGCATCACCCTGTGTGCCTGGGAAAGATCCTTGGGGTTTTGAAACCACATTTTCCACCACGTTGCCCTTTGGGGTATGGTCTGGATGGGGTGGAAAACGGACTCCGACAGCAGACAGAGTCTTTCCTCCTGCTCACACCGGGTAAGGGTCTCCTTTACTTTGGGGCCAAAAGAGTGGCACCGTCAAATGGGGCGTTAGTAAAGGAAGACTTGAAGGCTTCCGCAAATGAACATAAGCGCATCCAGGATTGTCTCAGAGCAATCGCTGAAGTTGCTGCCCTACTCGAACCTTCGGCTGCGTAAGAGATCAGCCTCATGGACGAGTTCACAATGGATGTAAGGGTATTAAGGTGCTGTCACTTTCTCTGAGACAGCAGCATCTGTAGTACCCTGGAGGGTATCTCCCAACTCTTTGACTAGATCCCTCTGTAGTCGTAAAGTGGGTCAAATAGTTCAGGGACCGCATGGAAAAAGCCGCTGAACTAAAATGCGCTTCCCATACCTGTCCATAGTCCTAGAATCTTTATTAGGGGATGGACAGATGAGGAAGATTCCGACATCTCCTTTTCGTGGCGCTGCCACCACCATAGCGTCCACTGGAACTCCTTTTGTCAAGTAAGTCTTGTCCTGGGGTGCAGTGATATACTTATTAGGCTTCCTAGGGACTGGTTCCACTGTGTCAGGAGCCTCCACGCCTTCGAGCAATAAGTTCCATTAATTCATCGAAGGGCGGAGTGACCCAGGAGGAGGAAGGGCGAGCACCAAATGCCTTCAGCAAGACTGACTCATCCTCAGAAGGGGGAAGGGACTGCCAGTCACCTCTCTGTTTCAGGATCTCCAATATGTCAGAAAAAGAGACATCTTCTGAAGGTGACTTAGGGGACCCTTCTGACTCATCCAAGTCAGTATCGGATGTCAAAGATTCTTGTGGAGAATCTAAGCGTCTCCTCTTACACAATCTTTTCCTAGGGACTTCTTCGTGGGGAGCATCAGAAGAAGCCTCCGAGGAAGAGGGGGCACCCTCCAGGGGTGGCTGAGACACCGGTGCTCGACGCTTGGATGTAGCCGTGGGTGCAGAGGAGGATAACGGCCCTTTATGGGGAGGAGAGGTTGCTTCTATTGATGTGGTTGTCTGGGTAGACAACACCTTCCTCATGAGATCGAAGGCCCCCGGGTCCCGAGTCTAAGAATCTCCCGGTTCCGAAGAAATGGGAAGAATCCCCGAGACAGGCACCGAAGGCATCGACCCCGAGGACGGAGCCGAATCGATCCGCCGAGGCCCGAGGGAAGAGTCGGAACCGAACGTCGGTTCGACTCTCGGCCCCGGAACCAAGGACAGATAGTCGGCTCCGAGACTCCGGTACCGGATCCGACGGAGTCGAGGTGAGAGGAACAGACAGAGAAAGGGACGGTTCTGGACCCGAGGGCTCCACAATCAGTAGATCAACCTCTTCCGGCTCCAAAGACTGGACAGGTCTCGGAGGAGGAATGGATGGAGACAATGGGAGGCCTTCAAGTGACACCAACTGGGTGGAAACCGAAATAAGTTTGGATAGGGCGAATGCTCCAATAACTTCTGCACCACGATCCACATCGATATCGGAGAGCTTAGAAGAAGAACGGGTCGAAGGAACCAAGACGGAGCCGACCTCAATAGTGTCGAGGAGGGAGCTCCATCACTGGTTCCAAGACTCGAGGCTCGAACTGACAACAGTTGAACACTAAGTCTGTGGAACCGGTGATCTAACTTTACTCGAAGAGCTCGGAGCCGATGACTTGGGCTCCGGCGTCTTCGATTCCTTCGAGGATTTGCATGCCTGGTCTGAAGCATCCAGAGCCTCCTGAAAGGAAGGTTTAATAACCCCTGTCCATGAGTTTCCTGCGCCTATCTGTCATGACCCTCCCACTAAAAGAGTGACAAATTGAACAGTCCTCTTGTAAGTGGAGAGGGCCAAGGCAGTAGACACAGGAACTATGGTTGTCAGTAACTGACATTTTTGGCCACACTGGCAATGTTTAAAACCTGATTTAATTTTCTCAGACATCTTAAAGAAGAAACAGGTAAGAGAAAAAGGTCAAGTCCAGTAGAGACAAATCCAGTAAATAAGTCAATCCGATATATAAGTCAGTCCGGTTATCAAATTCAAGGGTGGAAGGCCCGAAAAACTCTAACAAGTTTAATTAAACTTAACGGTGCAGTATTTCTACCTTACCACACACACATACACTATGTCACCAAATAGTACTTTTAGAATAATTTTTTTCTCAAAAATAACAATAATAAAAGTTATTTCTTATCTGAAGTTGCTCAAGCTCGATCCCAGTGATGCGAACGCAGCAGCGGCAAACTAGATCTGAGGTAAAGGCAGAGGGGGATTGTGGGTATTAGGTTGTCTCGAGCTTCTTCTCGATGCAGAGCTTGCAAGCGGCCGACACGGAGCCGAGGATCGGCTCCGAACCCATGTGTAAGAACAAACGGCGAGATTGAACACTATCACATATAAAGTTTGCTACTGACTGACGGACCACTGATGAAGGGTCAGAATGGACCTGCTGAGCTTGTCTGCAAGAACAGTGGACTTACCTGGTATGCGAGTCGCAAGTAGAAAGCAGCCTAAAGATGTCGGCCACTCCTAGACCCTCATGGCCTCTCTGCACAAGGGATACGAATGGGTTCCTCATTGTTGATGTACCAGACTACTAATAATGCCCATGTGAATTGCAATAGTTTCTAGAGGGAGAATGTCCTGAAAGGCTTGCAGATTGAGGAGGACTACCCTCATCTCCAGAACACTGGCATGCAATCTGGTCTCTTTATGAGCCCACATGCCTTGGACAATCCTTCCCTTGAAATGCCTCCCATCCCAAATGGAAAGCGTCCGTGGTCACAGAGGCTGTGGGGGAAGGGAGAAGGAATGGCCTGCTGGTTGCCATGTCCTCTGAAAGAAACCACCATTGGAAATGCTTTCTGCAAACTGGAATTAACTTGATAGGAACAGAGGCTGGTAACAATAGACCATTGAATAGCCAAGGTCCATTGAACTAGTTGCATAAAAAAAACCTTGCCAACGGGACAAGAGTGATGGCAGCCAGCATGGATCCAAGGGCTTGGAGTACTAGTCTTGCCAGCAGAGATGGAAGATCGGAGATGCATCAAACCTGGTCTCTCAACATTTGTATGCGGTGAGGAGGCAACTATACTATTTGATTCAATGTGTCCAGAAGGGCCCCAATGAACTCCAAACTGTGCATCGCAAATAGTTTGGATTTTTGCCAGGTTTATGGTGATGCCCAGAGGATTGGATATCTGTAACAAGTAATCCCTGGCATGAGCAAATTGATGCCTGGTTGCGGCACTCAGAAGCCAGTCATCTAAATATGGAAACTCCCAGAATCCGTTCAGTCTCAGGCGAGCTGCGACTACTACCATGGATTTGGTAAACACCCTGGGAGCTGTGGTGAGTACAAAGGGCAGAGCCCTGAAATGGTAATGACTGGCTCCCAGCCTGAAGCAAAGATGACTCCTGGACCGTCTCTATTTTGATGTGATAGTATGTGTCCTGCAAGTCTACGGAGCACATCTAATCATCCTTTTGCAATAGTGGTAAGATGGACTGAACCGTAACCATCTGGAACTTTGGTTTCTTAACGAACAAATTCAGGTTGCTTAGATCCAAAATGGGTCTCAAGTCCCCTGGTTTTCTTTGTCATTAAAAAGAAGCAGGAGAAACTTCCAAATCCTTTTTGTTTGGTCAGGACCTCTTGGATGACTCTTCTTCAGTAGTTTTTGAATCTCTGATACTGCATACTCCCTCTGACTGGGTGGAGCATAGGGGAGTTTCTTTTATATCTTTGAGGGTTGAAAGGAAAAGGAATATAACCTCCTCTTTATATAATCCTTAGCACCCAAGTGTTTTTTGTTAGATCAGTCCAGGAGTCTATGTGCAATAAAAATTACCCCTGACTGGCTCTAGAGTTGATCAGTCGGGCAGTGCTTCAGGATCACTGATAGGACTTGTCAGAGAAAGGTTCTCTGAAGTCCTGATCCTGCAGTTCTCTGTCCCTGGGGTGGCACCTCCCATTAAAAACTTTCTCCTCTGCCTCTGGAGGGAGACTCCCTGTGCTGATCCTGGAAAGGCCCTTGGAATTTCCAGAATCAGGGTTTCTTGCCACCTCACTAGTGTGTTGGAGTTCTTCTGTCTGGAAAAAGTAGGTGGAGGGTAGAAAACATTACCCTAATGGTAGACAGAGTCTTCCTTCCTGTTCACTGCAGTTTATGGTATCTTTGATAGATGGCATGAACAATGAGGAGCCATCAAAGGGGGCATTAATAAAGGCTGCCTTGAAGGGTTCCATGAAGTCACAAAGCCTCATCCCAGCATGTCTTCTAATAGCAATACCTCAGCCGGCTGCCAGTGAGGTGCCCTCTGAAGAGTGGGAGATGAGCCTCATGGAGGAATTGGACAAGGATGAAAGATACTTTCGTGAAGTTCTCTGTCGACATGGTCTCTGCTAGAGAGTCGGAATGCTCTTTGACTAGATCTCTCTGCAAATAGAGAGAAGTGAGCCAGGTGGTTTAATGCTCTCAGCGAGAAGGTGGCAGAGGCACAAACGCACTTAAACCAGTCCATCGCTCTGGACTCCCGGTTCAGCGGATACATAGTGGAGCTCTGTTCAGCTAGCTCCTTTCTGGTACAACCATGGCATCTATTGTCATACCCTTAGTCCAGTGTAGTCAGTCTTTGTGGGGAGCCAAAAACTTATCTGGTCATTTGGGAATAGACTTGATAGTGTTCAGCTCCTTCCAGGCCCAGCAGGACACAATCAACGAGTTCGTCAACTGGGTGGTGGATGGGGGTGTGTGTCACCCCACACGTAGATGGGCCCGCAACAAAAGCCCCTAAAAAGACTCAAGGAGTTTGGGCTGGCCAACCACCTCTTTGCCTCAGAATCTCTAAAATGTCTCCAAAGGAGACATCCTCCAGTGGTGATCCTGGGGATCCTTCCCCTTCAATATCTGTGTCCTTGGCAAGGGAATCTCCTCTGTGGGATGTTCAGGGGAGGCCTCGAAGAAGGGGATGCCTCTAAGGAAAGAGTCTGGAGGCTTCTCGGGGTGGTCTGACCAGGGACAGGTATAACAGGCTCAATCCTCTGATCCAATAGGGGATAATGAGAAGGATTATAGCTCAGAGAGATCAGATCTCCATGAGATGAGAAGACCCTTTCTACAACCTGGAAAGCCAAAGGACCCAGAAAGTCCCTCCTCAACTCCCTAGGAGCCAAAGCAACTGAGGGAGAGAGGATAGGGGCCCCCCAATAAATGGTCCTCAGACAGAATCGGACCAGAGCTGTCAAGTGCTGAAGTGCGGAGGGGAAGGGATGGATCCAATAAGGTTGGAGTCAAACCCCTACCTCCAGATCCAACAGACATCTCAGATCAGAGACCTATTGTAATCAGACGACATCAGAGCAGAGGCAGTCAGGGTAACTGCCACAGTCAAGGAAGAAAGGCTCTGACAGACTGTCCTGGATGGCAATGATCTTGGGGCTACAATACCATTGATCGGATCGGGGAAGGAGACTGCACAGTGATAGGGATACTCACAGATCCCAGAGAGGATGGAGTAGAGAAGACCCCCATCTGGATCCATGTCTTGAAGACCTTCGGTATCATCCTGTCCACATCAGTTTCAGATAGGTTCCTAGAAGACCTTGAGGAAGCCACTGACACTGGCCTAGAAAGCCTTGCCGGGGTCTGCAAAATTTTTGAAGGCAAAGCCAGAGACACTGACCTGACGGTGAGAACTCTGGGGTTCAACTCCTTGCTCTCAGATCCAAAGTCTTAGGATCAGTGGCAGAAGTGGAAGGTCTAGGAGAACTTATCAAAAGTGGTGCTGATCAAATCCGAAGAGTGCTTTGGATCCACCTGAGCAGAAGTAGATCTAGGGTATGGCCCCAGTCAGATCCAAAGGTTTGGTAATTTGGAGGGTGGTTCCGCAAATGCCCTCAAGGACTTGTGAGGACATTTCTTGGAGTCTGGAGACCCCATCACACTCTAAGGGGGTTTAAGCCTCTTGAGAAAAAGAATCAGAAGAAGGCAGGAGCCCTTTGAGGGCATGTTTGCTCTTGCCGTCAGCAATGGCTCTGGGATTAAACTCCTCACAGATTTTACAAGATGACCACAGATGTTCTGGTACCAGACAATATACACATCTATAGTGCACATCAGAATGGGGAATTTTATGCCCACATTCTGAACAGCACTTAACTAGCTATATGGCATGCACAGAGAGTAAATACTATAAGTAGCTAAAAGAGAAACTAACTGCACCACTGTAAAGAACACACACACAGAAACCACTAGAATAAGCAAGACAGAAGAACTCCAACTACACTTTTTTTTTTTTAACTTTTGAAGAACTATCAGAAATATAGAAAACTGTCTAAACAAAAAATGTATGTACTTATAACGTTCTGTGTTGTCCAATTTTATTCTTCCTCAATGATGGGTCACAGATCTGGCCCTGCCACATTTTCAAGACTTTGCATCTCAGTCTTGAGCTCTTCCTTCTTCCCACAATGTACTACAACTACTCAGATTACGTTTACTGTCTACTGCCTATTGGATGTGGCAGCCTTCAATCTGGTAGAATGGGCTCTAAACGATTATCCAATTGCAAAGCATTATGGAAGAATTTAGCAAAAACCCAGCCAGTGTAATCTTAAAGACTGCTTAACCTAATAGTTAGTACACAGCTGGTTAAACACTAATGTTTTGTCTCATGCAATATGGACATAATTGCATATGGACCTCAAGTACATGTGAAAAGTTATGCACTCACCACAACATTCCAAATCTGTGTTATCTGCTTCAGTCATCAAACCTATGGGTCTCTGTTCCGACCTCAGAACCAACTTGGCTATCAGCAAGCTAAGGATTCCAAGCTAGAGCTCTTCCCATCCTACCCATAATACCTTGCTCCTCCCAGATACCTCAGATCGCGTTTGCTGCTAGTCCTCCCAGAAGAGAAACACATACTTACAATACAGCTTAAAAGAATGCTCAGGAGCTCAAAACAGGAACGAAAGTTCCCAACATTATCCATCAGGTCCTCCATATATAAGGAGCGGGGAAGGAGGGAGGGAAGGTTGATGAAGACTGAAGCAGACACAGATGGAACATTATGGT
Source organism: Protopterus annectens (assembly GCF_019279795.1). Taxonomy (NCBI): domain Eukaryota; kingdom Metazoa; phylum Chordata; order Ceratodontiformes; family Protopteridae; genus Protopterus; species Protopterus annectens. Next base: position 1,117,267,858 of record NC_056743.1, read on the forward strand.
GAGTACATAACGTCTTTATCTGATGTGGTCTGTTCAGTCTTCAAACATGTGGAATAGAGTCCCCAGCTACACAGATCTGGGCGGTCTCACGGAAGGATATTCCAGAGTACTGCAGAACCAAAAGCAGCCCTATTCTTGGAGATATCAAGTTTATAATGCAAAATAAAGGTATAAGAACTCTCCCATGAAGCAGCTGTGCAAATATCCTCTAAAGAAACCCTGGACCAAAAAGCCTGGGACATGGCTATGGATCTCGTGGAATACGCTGACTGGTCTACGCAAAGACTGTTCAATGAATAAACATGAGAAATACATGAGCAAGTAGCTTTGACAACAGATTTTCCCTTTGTTTTGGAATTTGAGAAAGCCACAAACAGTTGATCAGATTTTCTGAAAGATTCTGCTCTATCCAGATACAAGCACAATTGTCTACAAACATCTAACAGGTGCAACATGTACTCACCCTTATTCTGAAAATTTGGAAAACACAGGGAGGTTAATGGCTTATTAATGGAATTTACTGATGCAACCTTCAGTAGAAAAGAGAATTAGTACAAAAAGTAACTGTCTTTATGGAAAGCAACATTGGGGGGGGGGGGGTTTGAAGACTATGCTTGAAGCTCCAAGACCCTTTTGGCAGAAATAATTACTAACTCATTACGTCCGAGTGATGTCTCCAGATACATCTGCAGTTAACTCCTACTGACGCCTCTAGGCATCAAATATTGCTGGTTCATATTTGTATCAATAATTCTAAAACCACACTGTTTACAAGGTTTTAAAACATCTCATCTTAAGGCTTACATAGTGGCAAACAACTGCAATAATATTTGACCTCTGTCTAGTGCAGGTAAATGGATATTAACTGTTGTTTTTATGATATTCATTTATATCGATATAACTTTCACATTTTTCTAAATATCTCAACAACCAAGAACTCAGTCTCATATGAAAGAGCTCAGCTAGATGAATAAAATGTTGCTGACAGTATGTGTGCAACTTGAGTGGCTGTTGAGATATTGTAAGCTGCTTACAAAATATGACAAATGTAATAGTTGGTGTTTACTGTGACATACTATTCAGTTCAAGACCTAGAACCTAAAAAATACTACCACTATAAAAATAGTTTGTGCTGAAGAGTTTGCCATACACTTCTTTCATAAACCCTATGGTTCCACAGATACGAATATTTGGTTGAAATGTGAGGACAATTTGATTCTGTCAAAAGGCTTAGGCTCCACCCATTGGAAGTTAAAGGGCAAACTTCCTGAGCTTCAGTGGAGTGAATGAGTTAAATAAGGCTGTTTTCTAGGGCAAAAATTTTAAATCTGCTTTTGCAGCAGATTCAAAGGGAGTAAAGTCAGAAACTGGAGAACCAATGCAAGATCCCACAAAGAGTAGGATCCTTGACAAGAGGTTAAAGAAGGAACGTATCCCCGAGAAAAGCTTTGCAAAGCCTAGAAAAAGGTAACGATGCAGCATTTTCTCAAATATGAAAATTAGAAATGGCTGCCAACTGAACTTTAACTGTAGAAAAACTGGCCCCTGAATGGAAAAGACTAGCTAGGAAGTCAAAGACTACCGAAATATGCGGTGTAAGTGGGTCAGTGTGATGTTGCTGGGCCCAAACGGAAAATCTTTTCCACTTTTATAAATTTTCCTGGTAGAAGACTTATGGATGGAAATCAAACTTTTGGACTGGGGAAGAAAGCTTGTAGTTTCTAGCCATCATCAGAATTGGAGAAACCATGTAGTTAGTTTCAAATTGTGAAGATCTGGATGGAGTTGCCTTGAGGGGTGAGACAGAAGGTCTGGACGAGGTTCCAGTGTCCACGGACAGCAAATTAGATGACACCACAGGAAGGTGAACCAAACTTATACATGGCAAAAGGGGGCAGTAAGAATCACTTTGCTCTTCAACCTGCCTGCTTTCTGAAGAAATTTGGGAATCAGAACAGGAGGGAATGCAGAAAGTAGACCAGGAAGCCAAGTATGGACTACAGCAACTCTTGGTGACTGTCCCTGTGGAAGGATCACGGCAAAGTACCTACTGCATTTGTTGTTGAAGGGAAAGGCAAAGCAGTCACAGAAGGGTTGACCTAAACTGAGGAAAATCTTGTCACTGACTAGTTCAGAGACCACTAGTGAGGCATCAATAGTATTCTGCTCAGCCTGTCCATCAATGTTTTGTGCGCCCCCAGAATGTGCATGCAACTAGAAAGCAGTTGGTAGAGAGAGCCCACTGCCACTGCTTCTTGACAAAGTGGGTAGGACCTGGTTCCACTTTGCTTGTTGATACACCACATGAGACATGTTGGTCTGAATCATAACTGTTTCTAGAGGAATAGAGTGCAGGGCTTGCAATGCTAAAAGCACCACCCTCATCTCTTGGATGCTGATACTCAGATTGGTCTCCTGAGGAGTCCACGTGCCTTGAACTGTCCGTCCCAGGTAATCCCCCCCCCCCCAAGCAGGGAGGTGTCTGTGGTCAAAGTAGCAATGGGGGTGGGAAAAATGAATGGTCGGCCCCGAGACACTTCTGGATCGCGAAGCCACCACAAAATAGAATTTCTGCAGAAATGAGAGTCTCTTATACGATGACTGAGGGGATGGTGCAGAAGAGACCACTGGATGGACAATGCCCACTGCAGGACTCTCATATGTAAGCGAACTAAGTTACTACTGCAGTCATAGAACCCAGATCCCTGAACAAGATTTGCTGGAGGAATTGGAACCACTAGCATTTAAATGGCATGCATCCTTAGTGAAAGAATCTTGTCCAGTGGAAGATAGGCCAGGGTTGTTTGTATCCAGGCAGGCTCCTATAAAATCTATCATTTGCAAAGGTTGCGACTGCAACTTCTAAAGATTTACAGTGATCCTTAAGGTTGGTGTCAGCTGCAAGAGAAAGTCCCTAGCCTGAATTAGAAGATGCCTGGATGGTGCGACTAGGAGAAAGTCATCCAGGTAAGGTAACGTGGAATCCCTGCAGTCTGAGGTGAGCTGCAACTAATGTAATGCATTTTGTGAACACCTTGGGGGCTGTGGTTACACCAAATGGAAGAACACAAATTGGTAGGGACTAGTTCCCTGTCTGAAACAGAGGTACCTTCTGGAGTGTCTGCTCATTTTGATAAGATAGAACGCATCCTTCAGATATTAAGCACATCCAGCTGTCCTCCCGTAGAAAGGAAACGATGGACTGAATTGTGACCATCTTTTACTCCATGTGTTTCACAGATTTGTTCAGGTAAGTTAGGTCCAGTATGGGCCTGAGATCCCCCGTTTTCTTTGGAACTAAAAAGAATCTGAAGTAAATCTCTGATCCACACTGGTCTGAGGGGGACCTCCTGGATGACTCTTTTGAAGCAACTTTGCAATTTTCAAAGCTGCCGCCTCCCTCTGATTGGGTAGAACATCAGGGAGGTATTGTATTGGTTTGGAGAGATTTGAAAAGGGAATGGAGTAACCTCTTGATAGGATACCTTGCATCCATCGGTCATTCGTGATGGCTAACCAGGCTTTTAGGTGCAAGCTGCTATGCCCCCCCCCCCCCCCGTCTCCAAAGATGGACAGTCTAGCAATGCTTCAGGGATGCTACAAAAATTTCTCTGAAGGAGAATCCTGATACCTCCTGATTCAGCAGATCTCCTCTGCCCCAGGGCGGCATCTACCACTTGAATTATTCCCCTCTCCACTCCTCGGGGAAAAAAAATCTCCCTGAGCATCCTGGAAAGGGCCCTGGGACTTTCTGAACCATAACTTCTTTCCCCCACGATGACTCCTGGAGAAGGACCTTTGTGGGGTAGAAAAGCAGATTCCGATGGCAGAAAGGGTCTTTCCATCTTTCTTACTGTAGGAGTGTCTCTCAAACAGTCGGAAAAAAGAGGGAGGAACCATCAAAGGGGGCACTGACAAATGACAACTTGAAGGGTTCCACGAAATAACAGCCAGCACTATGGCATAATGCCGGAACTAGCCGCCCTAAAGGTGCCCTGAACTGAGTGAGAGATGAGCTTTATGGACGCACTGGAAACGACTGCAGAGTCGCCATACAAGAGGTAAAGGAATTCTGTTCCTCTGTCAACATGGAGTCAGGGCTGGAGTTAGTGTGTTCCTTACGTCATTCCTTTTGTAGCCTCGTAAAGTGGGAAACTTAATTCAGTGCTCTGAGGGCAAAAGTGAAAGCGTACACCCTTTTTCCAAATCTGTCCATAGCCCCACCTGTTAGGGGGACGGACAGTAGAGCTTTCCTGGGCAAGCTCTTTCTTGGTGGCCACCGCAACTAACATGTCATCTACTGGAATGCCCTTTGTCCACTGGGGTCTATCCTTGGGGGGGGGCATTAAGAATTTTGTCTGCTCTTTTAGGGAAAGGCTCTGCGGTGTCGGATTTCTTCCATGCCTTGCAGACAAGTCCACTAGGGGGTCTGCGGGGGGGGGCACTGAGGATGTAGATGTGGGGGTTAGGGTTGGGAGGGTGGCCTAATGGTTAAGGTGTTTGCCTTACAAACACAAGGTGCAGGGTTCGAGTCTCACAAGGGAAGATTGGCTGAGCTTAAAATGGCTCACAAGGGCAGTTAGCTTAGTACTAATCTATGAACCTATGGGCCAGTCTTGAAGGCCTCCAGGAACACTGATTCACCCGGGGAGGGCTTTGGGCCAGACAAGCCACCTTTCTGGCTAAGAATTTGTAAGTTTCTTCAAAGGAGACGTCAAGTGGAGATATGGGGACCTCTCCCCTTCATTGAAGTTAAGAGTCTGTCGTGAAAATTCCTCTGGGGAATCTAGATGCCTCCCTTTTGCACATTTTCTTCTGAAAAGCCTCCTCGGGAGGTGTCTGAAGAAGTCTAGGCTTCCCCAGGTGGAACAGTCTGGAGGCCCTGAGGAGCCAGCTGCCCCAGTGGCAGAAGAGAGATCTCAGATACAAAGCTCAGGATGGGGAAAGGGTGAATCAGATAATGTGGGAGCTGGAGGTCTCCTAGGAGCAGAGTCGACCCTCTCCAGTGGGAGCAGGACTATTCGACCCCATTCTCCAACAGGTTCTACATTTATTGTCTATGGAAGTAGCTAGCAGACAGTCTGACCACAGACGATTTGAACCTGAACTATTTGACAACAATTATACAAAAAAAAAGTTTTAAAAGTTTTATAAATGCATTTAACTAAACATCTCAATCATGATTATTTTTCACTGAAATTTAATATATTTAACTTTTTATATGTAAATGTTAATTTAACATTTTATTTAATTTGCAAATATAATTAATTTAATTAAGTTTTTTTAAACTTAACTTTAAAATCATTATTTAACACTGCAAACATTAATATTATTTTAAATTAACATTAATATTATTACATGCATTTCAAATGCAAGTGTTTTAAACTGTTCTATAGCCTCATGACTTTTTTTTTTTTTTGAGGTAATCTGACATTTTCTCTAACTATGTGGATGCATGAGCAGTATATAACATTTTTTCTTCTTTATGGCAAAATATCTGTGGCTTATTTTTTTTTTCTTGCTTTGCCATTTCAGTGGGGTCAAACCATCAGGGGTGAAAACGTCCCATACCCTTCTCCACCACCTTGAAGGTGGAAGGGCTACGGGAGTCCTGAGGAAGCCTCCCCTATAACAAGGGATCAGGAACAGACTGTCCCAGCCACCAACAGCCCTCCACTCTGAGGAGGGCGTCACTGCCGAACTGTCAAAGGCCAAGGCACTGAAGGGGAAGACAGCTCCAAGAACAAAGGAATCAAATTCATCCCCCAGACTCGAAGTCAAGGTTTCGGCTCAGAGACATGCTCAGCCCTGACCCAGTTGGAACAGAGCGAGTCAAAGCAGCAGTCAGGCTCGAAGAGGTAGAGACTTACTGCACCTGACAAACTGGCCCCAGGTACTGACGAATTTAGGAGCTCCAAAATGGCAGGCCAAATTGGAGAAGGGAAACTATTCTGCAGGGAGGAGCTCTGCTCCCAGATCCCATAGGGGACGGAGCTGGGATGACACCCCTCTGGATATGCGCACAGAGAAACTTCCTCATCAATCTGTCCACCTCATTCTCCAACAGGCTCTGAGAGGGCCTGATGGAAGAGGAAAAAAAGAGGGTCTGGAGTGATGTCTAGGGGAAGCATCCCTAAGGAGACTCAGTAGTACAAACCCCAGCCTCAGAGGGGACTGGGGCACGGGGTGGACAGGAAGAAACCGATCGGAGCTAAGGAACCCTTGCTCCTAAGGTCTCGAGGCCTTTTTAGAAGGTGCCGACTCAATTAACATGGAGGGGTCCGGGGATCATTTCTTAGGATCCCTGGTCTCCTTAGACTTTTTGGCGGGGATTTGAGCCTCAAAGATAGAAGCAACAACTGGAGGAGGGAGAAGGCCTCTAAGGACTAACTTGTTTCTTCTATCTGCAAGGGCATGGAGGAGAAAAGCCTTGTACACAGAACAAGCCGCCTGAAGGTGGGCAGGACCCAAAAAATACACGCATTCCATATGGGCATCAGATACAGGTAACTTGCGCCCACAGAAAGTTTTTTTTTTTTTTTTAAACCAAAAGGCTTGTCAGACTTCACCGACATAGCAAGGAAAACAGAGAGAAAAGAGTAAGAGTATTAAGACCACACTGCAGAAAATACTACAATACAGCTACTACAGAAGGACCACCTTTTTTTTTTTTTAAATGAAAACAGTAAGAAGGGTAATAGAAATTTAAAGATTGGCCAAAGTCCACTTACGATTGTGGAAACAAAACCCTAGAACTCCCAAGGAGGAGCTCTAACAACCATGATGCTTGGCTGATGCGTGGCAAACAGGATCTGATGCATCTGACAGGAGCAAGGCAGTATGGGTAGGGTGGGAGAAGCTCTAGCATGGAATCAGCTTGCCGACAGCAGAGTTGGTTCCGAGGTTGGAACACAGACCCACAGAGGTTTGATGAAGACTGAACAGACAAAATTAGATCAAGTGTTAGTGTTTTCTTCAAACTACAGCCAAGAACAATAACTGGCAATTGTATGAATTGCCAGTGTTCACCTCTGCGGCTACTATAGTTAAAAAAAGGAGGGAATGTAATAAAAATAATGTAAGGAGGCTTGGCAAACAAGACCTAAGTGTGAAATTTATTTACCAAGAAAACTGCCAGCAACACAAGTTTTCCAAGAAGAAATTAAAATCACAGTTGCCGGTTCAAGGGTTTCTGTATCATACCCTGAAGGATGAACATGAGATCTGAAGGAGAAGGGGTTGTTACTGGAGGTCTAAGCAGAAAGATTGCTTTCAGGAAAGTTTTACATAATCTGGAAGGTGTAAAAAGAAAAGAAATTCATTCCCAGAGTGAAAATTTTGAAATAGTTTGTAACTGAATTTTCAGTAGTAGCGAAAAATAAGAAGTTATGTACTCACCATAACGTTCCATCTGAGTAGGTATCTTCATTTGTCTGCAACCTTTGGGATATGGATCCGAGCCGGCAACTTCAATCACAGCATAGATCCGAGCTCCTAGCTCCTCCCTTTACCCATAAACCCCTACCAACCCTGACTGACCTCAGATCAAGTTTGCCCCATAGCACAGCTAATACTGTGTCGCAGAGGGGACTAATCTAAAGAACCCCAAGTAGGATCATTTTGGTCAGGGGGAAGGATGGGGGGATGGTTACAGACAAATGAAGATACCTACTCAGATGGAACGTTATGGTGAGTACATAACTTCTTAATCTGAAGTAGGAACTTCATTTGTCAGCAACCTTTGGGACAGAGTCCTCAGCGACCTAAATCTTGGGTGGCCTTCATGGAAGAATATTCCGGAGCACTGCAGAGCAAAAAGACACCCTACCTCGGGAGACAATATCTACTTTGTAGTGGCTGATAAAGGTATGAGATGAAGCCCAAGTGGATGCGGAACAAATGTCATCCAGGGAAACCCTAGCCTTGAAGGCAGCCGATGTAGCAATAGCCCTAGTAGAATGAGCATGGACTCTGAGGTGCAGGCCTTCTGGAGCTCTGATATGCTAAGAGAATACAACTAGATATCCATCGGGAGAGGGTAACTTTAGAAACAGACTTGCCGAAGTTGTTTTTGGCAAAGGAGACAAACAACTGATCGGATTGCCTATGACCAATAGTTCGATGAATATAAAAAAATGTAGTTGTCTGTGCACGTCTAAAGAGTGCAGCTTATACTCTCCTTTGTTTTGATAGCTGGGGAAAAATACTGGAAGATTAATAGATTGATTAATGTTAGCTTCCGAAGATACCTTAGGTAGAAAAGACGGATTGATCCTGATGTGAACTCTGTCTGGGTGGAAGACCAAATACGGTGGTTTGACACAAAGAGCCTGGAGTTCCAAGACCCTCTTGGCTGAAGTTATGGCCACCAAAAAGGCCGATTTCCAAGAGAGGTATTTAAGATCAACAGTGGCCGCTGGCTCGAAAGGGGGGCTAGTCAAGGCCTGCAAAACTAGGGATAAATCCCATGGAGGTACCACCTCTTTGACCGGGGGCCTGAGGAGGAAGGTACCCTTATGGAAGGTCTTACACAGTTTGGAAGTAATAAGCGGGCCTGACTCCTGCCCTACATGATAGTGTGAAATTGCTGCAAGTTGTACCTTCACCGTGGAGGAACTAGCCCCCTGGTAAAAGAGAGAAGTTAGAAAATCTAGAACCGACGCTACCGGCGCCGTAAAAGGAACTAAATGACGGTGCTCTGCCCAAATGGAAAAACGTTTCCATTTACTCCGATAGACCCTTCTGGTGGAAGGCTTGTGAGCTGCTACTAGAACGGCTTTGACTGGTGATGAGATTCCGAGAGTCCTTATCAGGAGTGGAACTGGAGCAACCAAGCCGTCAGCTTTAGGTTGGCCAGGTTCGGAGCCGGGAGACCCAGGGGGTATGAAATGAGATCCGGAAGGGGATCCAGAATCCAGGGCGGATGAATCAGGTGAGACCATAGGTAAGCGAACCACGTCTGACGAGGCCAGAATGGGGCAATGAGGATCATCTTACTCCACAACTGACTGGCTTTATGCAATAGTTTCAACATCAGGGGCACAGGCGGGTAAGCATAAAGCAGACCGGGAGGCCAAGCATGAACTAGAGAGTCTCTCGGGGGACTCCACTGGAGGGGGGATCACAGCGAAGTAATCGTTGCATTTGGTATTTGAGGAAGAGGCAAAAAGATCGCAACAAGGTCGCCCCCATCGGGGAAATACTTGCTCTACAAATAGAGGATTGACAGACCATTCGTAAGGAGTCAGGATAGTACGACAGCCTGTCCGCTAAAATGTTGGACCGTCCCGGAATGTGCGTTGCGATGAGAAAGCGGTTGATGGATATCGCCCATTCCCACACTCTCATGGCCTCGCGGTAGAGAGGGTAAGACCTGGTTCCCCCGTTTGTTGATGTACCAGACTGACATGTTGTCCATCTGCACCGCAATCGTCCCCGCCGCAAGAGGGTTGTGAAGTGCTTGCAACGTCAAAAGCGCCGCCCTCATCTCTAAGACGTTGATATGCAATGAGGTCTCTATGTCGTTCCACGTGCCTTGGACTGTTCTGCCCGAATAGTGCCCCCCCACCCCAGGTGAGAAGCGTCCGTGGTCACTGTGGCGACTGGCGGAGGCAGCGAGAAGGGACGTCCCGTGTGGAGATTGGGGGACTGGAGCCACCACACGAGCGACCTTTTGCAAACCCTACTTAGGGGAAGGGGATGAGACAGGGGATTGCGAGATAGGGACCATTGTACCTGGAGGGTCCACTGCATGACCCTCATTCAGCCGGGCCAATGGCAGCAGCGGAATTGCTGCCGCCATGGACCCTAGAGCCCTCAGGACCAGTTCCGCTGAAGGAGCTTGAAGTTGAAGGATGACCTGCACGTGCAACCTCAGGTTCTGAAGCCGATCTGGAGTCAAGAAAGCAAGCATCAGTCTGGAGTCCAACCTCGCCCCTATGAAATCCAATACTTGTGTAGGAGCCAGGGAGGATTTGGCCATGTTGATGGTCAACCCTAAGAGTGGAGCCAGATTGAGGAAATAATCCCTGCATGAGCAAAGAAGATGCCTTGTTGGGGCAGTAAGGAGCCAGTCGTCTAGGTACGGAAAAACCTGAATTCCCTGGAGTCTCAGGTGGGCCGCTATCGCTGCCAAGACCTTGATGAACACCCTGGGGGCCGAGGTGAGACCGAAGGGAAGGGCCCTGAACTGGAAATGGCTGGCTCCCAGCCGGAAGCGGAGAAAAGTACAGTTTTGTACCTACCATAAATGTAGATGTTCGAAGATCCAGATCCACATTGCTCCTTACACTTTTGGGTTGTCGTCCCTCGGCGGTCCCAATATCAATCAAATATATAAGGCTGCAACTCGCGTTTGTCTGACATCAGGGACTGGGGAACTGTGGGATGCATGACCGACGCATGACCTCAGTCTTCCCCTCTTTTCAGATGTCAGAAAAGCTAAAAAAAAAAAAAAAAAAGAAAAGACAAAAAACAACCAACCTAAAACAACCACCCACTAAAAAACCATATACCTATATGTATATAATATATACAATATATCCAATATACACAATACTAACTAACTACAGAGGGAAGGAGGAGGAGAGACTACAGCAATGTGGATCTCAAACATCTACATTTGGTAACAGTACAATGTTATTCATCTCACATCTCTGCACATTTCTGCTCATCTAGACTCAAAAAAGAAGGAAGGAGGATGGCAAGGAAGGAGGAAGAAGGCAGGAGGAAGAAATGCTGCCAAAATAGAAAAGCAAAAAAAAAAAGCCCTGCAGAAATATAGAGAAGAAAGAAATAAAGAGAAGATGCCCTGAAAGTATGCAGAATGTCTCAAGTAGCTGTATGCAATATCTTTTAAAATAGCCTTTAAAGCTGTCGGTTTGGCAGCCCCCCTGAAATGAGTAGGCATCATCCCAGATCCCCCTAGCTTGATGATGAATATCCTAGCTGGCAATGCAAAAACCAAAACACTTTAAAATGTTTTGTTTTTGACACAGGCTTGTTCACAAGAAAAAAAAGAAAAACAGGTTTTCACTGCTGAGAACCCCTTTAGTTCTGTCCTATAAATAATGTCAACTGCCTGTGTGTACATAATTGTGCAACAAAATCTTTTTCCTTCTTGGGGGGGCAGTAAATTAAAAATTTCAAATTGGGGGTTTGGTTTTAAAAAGTAGGCAAACCAATAGTTTGGCATAAAGTTACAGAAGAAACCACTTTAGTACCTAAGAAATTTAGTAAGTAAATTTAGAAGATAATCTATCAAAACATAAAAACTTGCAACTCGAAAGTAAGGGCCCAGAGTGTGGCCAAACCCCTTCTTGCAGAGGTACTGGAAACAAATCAAGCTGCAGGGTGAAAAAATTCTAAAAAGGTTGTGAGTGGTTCTCAAAGGTTGTAGAGTAAGTTCTCCAACAGAAATTGAGATCCCCAAGCAGTATTAGCTCTCTAATATTTCAAATCTTTGGAACTTGAGAAAGAAACAAAAAACAGAGGAATAGAAAAAATGGTGGGTATCAAAACTCAATGAACCTTAATAGGCAGCAAGAACAAGTAACCCAAGTAAAGGACAAACCCAGTTTTGAGTAACACCAAATTTAGAAAGAGAAACATCAAATAGGCTCAATTGCATCAAAAAAATCATTTAAAATCCATTAAAGCAAAACTCTATTCCAAAACTCTATTCTCTACTTTCAAAATATCTTTCCCTTGTACTAAAAACTCAAAACTCAAAACTATGGTTCAAAAAGACCCAAAACAGAATATGCCAGGCTGTTAGGGAGAAATGAGTGAAGTGCTGAGACAGTAGCAGAACAGGCGGAAGATTGGAGGCGACAAAAAAAAGGCCATGGAAGAGGCTTATCAGGTACCAATGCAGCCGGTGCTACATGGAGGCATGAGCAATCTCTGGAATCATTGCCATCCTGGAGCTATCAAGTAGTACCCTTGGCTTGTCCTGAGGCAGCCCTTTGGGCATATACACATGAAGATTGCTCCAATTGAAAAAAAGAGATCACTTTCCAAGCTGTGGGGATGAAAAGATTGAAATTGCAAACAGCTGGCTGGTGGTTTTTTTAGAAGCGAACAGATCTATGTCTGGAGGTCCCCATGACACTGTCAACAGATCTATGTCTGGAGGATCAATTTCACTCCAATTTCCATTGATTCATAATTCTCAACATTTCCTATCATGGGAAGCTGCTCCGTGCTGCTCAACACATCTGCCTAAGAGTGCTGTAAACATCTGCCTGAACCACAAAAATCCTTGCTTGAAACTGAGAAAGAATGTTCCACCCTTGCCTGTTGATGTACCCATGACACAGTTGTGTTGTCTGTTAGAATCAACACCTGCCCTGGAAAGTAAATCCTTGAAGCTTACTGTGCAAACTGGACTGCTAACATCTCCTTCCTTGAAATGTGTAGTGCAAACTGAGGTGGCAAGCCTCTTTTCTCTATGTTGTATTCCTGATGTGCTAGTCTCTCTTGTCTTTGTCATGTCTCGTTCTAGTCTGAGAGCTCTACTCAGCCCTCTGGCCGGGAGGCAGAGAATCCTTTCCTGGTGTCACAGGCATCTGGCCTTTTCCAACTCCTCCTCCGTTTATGTGACATTTATCCCCATGACAGTGTGAGATATTTGAAGTGCACAATCCTTTTTTTCTATGATTGTGTCTTATGCATATTGAGTGTGGCATTTACAGCTTTGAGATATGCCAAAATTCCATAGATAGCCCTGTAGAAGCGATCAGCCTGAGAGCACAGGAGCCTGATGAATGAAGGAATGAATGACTGAAAAGGAAAGATTGATGAAAGGTCCGGGGAAGAAAAGTACATCTGGGATGGGGTCAAAAGTCAATGAAAGCACATGTCCTGAGAGGTACTAATTTGGACTTTATTTAAGGATCCAGAATACCCCTGACATCTTCAGCACTGCATTCACAGATTGAACCAGAAGAAGCTTCTTCCTTCCTTGAACAGAGAATCAAAGGCAATCGTTCGCATCTGGATTCCTTTTAGCCTGAATCAAGCTAGGACTGCTATCACTGATGAATTATTTTTTCAGTGCATCTGTCAAATAAGGAGGATAGCCAAAGGAACTGATGAGAAAATAATAAGAGAAGGCCCAGCCGACTTGAGAGATACTAATGAACTCAGTCTGATAGGAACATGAATGTAAGCCTCAGTGAGTCCAAAATGAATCCAAGCATCCTTGCCTTGAAGGTTAAAGTCTGATTTATTTGATCAACATTTGAAATTGCTGTCCAAAGTAAAGTGTAAAGGATCTTGCTTCCAAGAAATTTTTCTCCGTGTGTATTAGAAGGTAAGTGGAATGGAATCCCGAATTCAATTGAGGTGAAGGACCTGGCTTGGGACCGGCTGTATGGCCCCTATTTAGTAACAGACCAGCCCCTGTGACCTCTATTCCTTGCTGAAATGCTGAGGTCTGGCGCTTTGTGCCCCTATGAGAAAAGGTGTGGAAATAAAACCTTGACTTCGTGGAGCTTTCTTTGCTGTAACCCAACTGTCTTGGTTGATTAAACTCCATGATTTCCTTGAAAAGTGCCAACCTTGGTCCCGATAGAGCTGAGACCTTAAGGCTCTGGCAGCTGAAAAAATAAGTCATTGGAGGCAGTTAAAAGGGGACTGGCCTGCCTCACTTGGTAAGAAGGGGCGTGAACTGAGCTTCTAGGGACCCAGCCTGCCCTCCCACTGCTCTTCCTGCACTCAAGAAGAGACAGGTGAACTCCTTGCTCCCAAGCCTCACCCCTACCTTGCTGAGCCTACCCCTACTAAGGGAGGGCTGAACTGCAATCTAACTTTAACTGCATAGACTTTGCCCAATCTTGGTTCTTTTTCTTTCCTAAACTCAGGAGGAACCTTGTAAAAAATCTTTCAAAAGGCATCTAAACAGAACAAAGCCCTTTGTCTCCATAAGCGTGCTCTGCCTCACCAGACCCAGAGAAGAAGGAGCATCCCAAAGGGGCACCAGTTCATCCCCCCTGTACAGCATCAAAACCATTCTGTTCCCCACATGTACCTGTATGCAGACAGACTAACACTCATTGTACTAAATTACTCCATCACTTCCGCTCAATAAACTACAAAAGACTATTTGGTATTTCAACGAGACAGTTGTTCAATTTCAACATGTAAAATCTTACATTCAAACCCCACCCTTCACCTTGGAAACTCTAAATTTCACTCCCTCCTTACAATCTGGAAGAATATTTTGACAACAGAACCTCCTTTTGACAACTAACTAGCTGGACTTTGGGAAACTTACTAAAGTTTTAACCTTTCTAACAGACTCTTAACCTGGACTTAGACTCTTCAGGCACCTTTTGAGGATATCCAGAAGCACACCTTGTCTAGGCAAAAATTTAACAGGAGGTCTCTGCAAAAACATCTTGGGGGAGGCAAACAGGAAAAGGCTACAAAGGCCTAATAAAAGAGTGATGAAAAACCCTCAGAATGAGAGGATTAAGAAGAAAAAGAGAAAAACAGTCCAATCCAGAGAGAGAAGTGGCAGTCAAAAAAAAGGAGTCTCAAAAGGAGAAAACAAGCCTTTCCCCTCATGGAAGAAGGAAATCAAGCCCTAGGATCCACTGCTCCCACATGGAAATCAGAGTCTCTGTCAAAAGAAAAAGTCTCAGATCAAAGTCTGAGACTCCTCAGAGGCATCCACATCAGAATCAGAATAAGGAGAATACTCCTGCAAACCTCTAATCAAAAAGTGAAAATCTACTGCTCTTGCCCAAGCGAGCTGCTCCAGGGCCAGGTTCCACTCCAGGTCTGACACCAGCTGAAGCTAAAGTAGGCTAGACAAAAGAAGCCTTGAAAACAGAAGAGGCCTAACCACCCATAGAGTTTTGAGACAGTTCACCTAGGAGGAAGCGCTAAACTGACCTGCCAACTGAGGGAAACCCCCCCTGCCTAACAAAAGAGAACCTGAGGGGCCCACCCACCCTGCAAAGGAGCCCGGGGACCTGACACCTCCGGGAAGAAGCGACGTCCGCACAACCTGCCCTTTCTAGTGCTAACCTTCGCAATAGTTGCGGCTTCTTGGGACGACCTGCTTTTCCGGCGGCACCTCCACCACAAACCTTCGAACACTAACCGCACAATCTAACCTTCTCTTTATAGTGCGCTTATTGAATCTTTGACAAATCGCCAGTTCCCGACACTTAGGCCAAACAAAGAAATACACAAAGTATGATAACACAACTTTCTTAAAAAATACTGATTAATCTCTTTTTCTGACATCGATGAAACAACTGCCATAAAAAGTAAAATATTCTTTCAGAGTACGATAATCCGGTAACACACTCAAAAAGAAAATTCAAATGGCGATTTCCAGAGCGATTGAAGCCACCTGGCGCTGCTGCTAGCATAAAACCATCTGAATGAAAAGACTCGAGCTGCGAACTCCAGTCTGAAAACGTCGGACCACAGAAAATTGTCAGTCGGTCTGATATGACCGGCACGTTATATACTGAACGCATGGCGTTCCGCATGCGCGCTTTGTACCAAGACATGCATTGAGCAATGTGAGGCATCCTCCCGGAGCATCTGTCTACGAGAATATGATAGTACGCATCCTTGAGGTCAATTGAGCACATCCAGTCATTCTCCCGCAGTAGTGGGAGAATAGATTGCAGTGTGACCATCCGGAACTTTACTTTTGGTACTGCCAGGTTGAAGAGAGAGAGGTCCAACATGGGCCTCGCGTCCCTTGTCTTTTTTGGCACCAGAAAGAACCTGGAGTAAAACCCTGATCCGAGCTGATCTGGGGGGACGGGCTGGATGGCTCTTCTTTGCAAGAGCTGCTGAATTTCTGCAGCAGCCGCCTCCCTCTGATTGGGTGGTACATCAGGGAGGCTTCTGATTCTGGGGGTTACAAGAAAGGGAATTTGGTAACCTCTGGATATAACACGAAGCACACAGCGATCCGTTATGGACTCCCACATTGCTAGGTGCCTCGAAAAACGTCCCCCGACTGCCTCCAGAGTGGAGCAGCCGGGCAACCCCTCAGGGGTTCTGCGTGGGCCTCTCAGAGAAGGGTTCTCTGGACCCAAATTTCCTGGGACCCCCTCTGCCTCTAAGGTGGCGTCCTCCCTGTCCTCCTCTGCCACGAGAGGACTGGTTGTCCGGAGCAGACTGGGATTGATGCGATTTCCAGAACCACATCTTCTTCTGAACCTTTTGGTTCTTGGCAAAGGACCTCTGGGGAGCAGAGAAGCAGAGTCCGACGGCAGAGAACGTCTTCCCATCTTTTTCACTCTGGACAAGGGTGTCGCGAACGGTTTTGCCAAACAATGCAGAACCATCAAAAGGGGCATTCGCAAATGACGCCTTAAAGGGTTCCGAGAAGTCACAATGTCGGAGCCAGGCTTGCCTCCTCATGACCAGCCCGACTCCGCCTGCTCTAGCAGCTCATTCAGTGGCGTGAGACAAAAGCCGCATAGAGGTGTTGGAAATAGAACGTAGGGTGGACATTCGGGAGGAGTACAGTTGCTTGTCCCCTTCCGACATGGACCCTGGGGGGAAGCAGAGTATTCTTTGATTAGATCCCGCTGCATCCGAATGACGTGTGCCATATAGTTCAGGGCCCTCATGGAGAAGGTCGCTGAACTGAAGGTCTGCTTCCCAAGGCGGTCCATCGCGCGAGACTCCTTGCTCGGCGGATGAACCGTGGGGCTCTCCTGAGCCAACTCTCTCTTGGTGGCTGCCGCCACCAACATGGCATCCACAGGGGGACCTCTGCTCCAATGGGTTCTCTCTGTTGGGGGACTCAAGATTTTGTCTGGGCGCTTGGGAACAGGCTCTACAGTGTCCGGCTCCCTCCAAGCCCTAGTGGCTATAAGATCCACCAAGGGGTCGGGAGGAGGGGACACCCAAGAGGTAGATGGCCCTGCCTCGAACGCCTCTAGGAATACGGACTCATCGGAGGAAGTCTTGGGGGCAGACCACCCCCCCCTGATTCTGAGCATTTCCATGATGTCTCCAAAGGAGACATCCTCGGGGGGTGACCTTGGGGAGCCTTCCCCTTCATCCAAGTCCGTATCTTCGGTGAGGGACTCGGGGGAGTCCACGTGCCTCCTCTTGCACTTCGACTTGCGAGGAACCTCCTCAGGGGGGGCTGTCCGAGGAGTCCTCACCAGCAATATCCTGTTCCAATGGAACACCTAGAGGCGCTGAAGCAGGCTGCCCCGAAGGCCGGGTGAGGGGAGCCAGGAGTGCAGGGGGGAGCCGAAGCCAGGACCGGAGGCCTGGATGCACTCAAGAGTACCCTCTCCACCACCGCGAAAGCAGAGACGGGGCCGCTCTCTGACGGATCCGAGCTCCGACTACCACTCGGATCCGAGGCGGGGATCGGACCCGGAGCCGAGACTATCTGATCCGAAGGACCCGCGCGCTCCGACCGGGACGGGGCCGAAAGCAGACAGAGTCCCTCAGATCCGAAGCTTGGCCCACGGCTCCGAAAGGTCGGATCCGACAAACTCAAGGGAATGGTCGCAGCCGAAGTGCCTAGCACTGTCTGCTCCGACCCACCCCCGGATACAACGCGGTTTGGCTCACAGCTCCGAACCCGGAAGGCGGGTCGGAGAAGGAGCAAAGAAGGGGGTCGAGCTCCCCCAGGAGGGGGGAGGGAGGCAAGAGCACTCCCATCTGCATCTGGGCCTGGATGAACCTTCCTCATCATCTGGTCCATGTCCGCATCTGACATACTGAAGGTGGACCTCGAGGAGGCCACCGAGGCAGGCCTGAAGTGCCGCCTCGATGACCTCGACAGGGACCGGGTCACCTCCTCCTCGGGTCCCGGTGAGAAGCAAGGGGATCGGATCCGAGGAGGAGGCGAACCAGAAACCCTGGAGGGAGAAGCCCGTTTGGCAGGTGGGGCCGAGGTTGAGTCCTCGGCCCGCCGCTTAAGGTGCTTCTCCTTCTGCTTCTCTTTCCTGGCCTCCCTCACCTTTGAAGCCGCAGTGGGAGGTTGAGTCCCGGCCGGAGGGGGGCAGGAGTAGCCACTACCGAGGACTGGGTAACGGTCACCGAAGTACCAGAGGCCGGGTCTGGGGGCAAAAGGCCCGCCAGAACCAGCTTCGACCTCCAATCCTTAAGTGCCCTGGGGTTGAACGCAGCGCAAATAGCGCATCCCGAGGAGAGGTGTTCAACCCCAAGGCACCTAACGCACAGAGTGTGGCCATCAGCCGGTGAAAGCTTGTGACCACACTCAGTGCATTTCGAAAAAATGGCTTTAGGGGCCTCCGACATCACTAAAAGGAAACACACCCGCTAGGCCCCTACACACTATACACACACACTGCGACCAGCGAGGGCAGGGAGGAGAAATAAAAGATAAAAAATTAAGCTAATTTAAGCTAAAGAGTGTGAAATTAGCTCTAAGGAAAACCTACACACACACAGACACTCTCTCAAAAAGATTATAAGAAAAAAGTGAAAACTTTCTTTTCTCTCAAAATCTGACCAAGAGCTCTGGAATCTAGCTGTTGCTTGTAGAGCGGCAAACTAGATCTGAGGTCAGTCAGGGTTGGTAGGGGATTATGGGTAAAAAGAGGAGCTAGGAGCTCGGATCTATGCTGTGACAGAAGTTGCCGGCTCGGATCCGAGATCGGATCCGTATCCCAAAGGTTGCTGACAAATTAAGTTCCTACTTCAGATCATGCATTAACCTTAAAAGGGGCTGACAAGAAAAGGCAAGGATGGCAGAAATAGAAGCTGAGAAAGGGCCAACAACTTCCAATTGCTTCTATACTTTTTTTTTTTTTTTTAAATTATGGTTAGGGGAAAAAGAGGCTGGGTCATCATGTTATCACTGGACATGCGTTTAACAAAATCATATATAAAATAAAATATTTGATCTCAGTCAGAAAAGATAAGAGATCTGACTTGAACTACATGATTCTTGGATGCTATTTCCAAAGGGAAACAAGGAGGGGGGGGGTTCATCTAAATCATAGTCTTGCCTTGCCAGAGTGAAGGGTATGTTCTACAAAAGGAAAATTCGCCTCACAGTAAGATGCTGTCCGGTTCGATTCTCAGCTAGAGCGTCTTCTGCATGGAGACATGCGTGAATGGGCATACCTTCGTTGAAGTTTGTGCGTCAAAGCTGGCAACTCGGCATGTAAAAATCAACTGCCAATTAGCGGACCGGAGTTCCGCTGTGGCGACCCCTAAAAGACACAACAAATGTTAGAAGAAACAGTCATGACTGGTGTGACAAATCCTTTAGTCTGCCTTGGAGGTCCATAAGCATGGAACATATTTTTTTCATATCCATCCATAGCATAATGGGAAGCATCGGAAGGGAAAAACTGTGGTTAACAGGGGAGATGAAGGTACCATATGTCCAAAGGTTGTTGGACCATACTTCAGTTAATATGTACCTCTGTTACAGTTGGGTAGTATTCGCAATCATTGTAATTAATAGGGAGGAGAGGAGAGTGGCTTGTCCGACGTGTTCTTTGGTTGCGTCCATTACCCAATAAAATGTTAGCAAAAACGGGTGTATGTTGAGGGAGAAGACAGAGTCTGATAAAGAACAGACCACAGTACTGTCAAAATTATTGAAAGGGTTAGCATAAAAAAATTGGCTAGCAGTTAGATGTCTGCTTGGAAAAGTAAGAAGTTAACTATTTGTATAGGACCACAACATGTCATGTGAGGTGCCTTGACCGGCAAGTATTAGAAGTTAAAAACCCTTGGAACTACCGTGAGAGAGTAAAAAGAGAATCTGAATGGAAAGTGACTAGCTTTCAATCAAAAAATGCAGATAACTGCAGATGCACATACATTTTGAATGATAATGTGCAACCTGGAGGCATGTGGAGTACATTTATTAAACCTTGTGCAGAAGGAGCTGGCTGGACTATGATTTAGAATAAAGAGACTGATCTCAAGACACATATATTCTCTTTTTAATACTGGAGTTAAAAAGGAAGAGGGTGTATTCATCCTTATTTTTAGTACTACAGGCACTGTAACACAGAGAGGTGCTATAAAGGAAGGAGTATTTAGAACCCTAGTGGTCTTTTGCTTCAGAGAGGATGCCCATAGTGGAGAAGTCCTCACATGCCCTTGGAAGAAGTTATCCTGCATGAATCCTTACGAAATTTGAAAGTAATGTAGTTTTTTCTCATCAACTCTGTTTCTCAAAAAGGTACAACAAGGGAAAAGAAGTCTGATTCCTGGGGTAGCTAAGGTCATGTTCTATTTGCTTACTGGCTGTGGTTGAGTGCAGCCTTCACTAATGCCCTAATCAATAGGACCCATGACTGCAGGCATTAGATAATGCTTTAAAGAGTTCTTAGAAGTCATATTGTCATGCAGGTATATGCGAGAAGGTTTGGGCAAGCTTCTTGAGTCTGTACGTCAAGTCAGAATATAAGTTATGCCAGGGAAGAAAGAAGGGCACCTTGTGGATGCCAGCAGAAATCCCTTTCGCAGATATGAAGTCTGAAGGGGATTGAAGTCACACCTCTCAAAATTCTTAAGGTCTAGAGAATTTTGCAGGAAGTAACAGCTTGTATGTGGAAGTACCCGAGGAGAACTTGAGACATCTAGAATGGTCCCATCACTGCGGCTTATTGTTGGGAGGATGGGAAAATGGGCTTCATCTTCTGTTTAGTGACAAATGTTACCAGTGCTACTTCCAATGGAAGCATAAGAAGGGGAGTCCCTTCCACTGAAACATAAGGGGGATCTAACTCTCACCTTTTTTTGGCCGAACCACATTCTGCAAAAAAAAGGGCCCGCTTTGCTAGAACAGGATAAACATTAGCATGCATTTTCCACAAGGATATGAAATGCATATCCTGACCTAGTGATTCAGTCAGTCCTACTGTCTGTCAGCAATCATACATTCATGAGTAACAGCCCAACATACTTCTCAACCTCAGAGTACAAGAAATCTGGACAAAGCCTTAATTAATGAGGGGACAAAATCCAAAAATAGGAACATACTGCAAATATTGCTCTTATAAACTTACAGTAGCCAGAGTAATAGGATCTGTGGTAGCATCATCTTTGAAGGATATAACCTCTGAAACTCAGAGGTGTGCAATTATTCAGTGATACCAATCCTCAGTTGTTGACTGGAAGAACGTAGATTTCATGAGGAGATTGAATAGAGGGGAAATAACCAATGAAACCTTTGAATCCCAGAGAAGCACCACACCAAAAGATAGGAGACAGCAATCCAGAAAGTCTGGATCAAACCGTACTGAATTTGAAAATACTGCCTCACTGCTTCCGAACAAAATGGAAACAGTCATATCCCAGTCCCAGTAGCCATCAAGAAAGGCAGAACCAACCATCTCTGAATCCATGAAGTTGTGCAAAATCCTGTGCATCTCAGCAAGGCCTGCCCCAGTTGAATCCGAAGGTTCGAGATCAGATGAAAGACAGTAGGTCTCCTGGCAACCGGATATCCATCCCAGGATCCGAAGGAAAAGAGAAAATGAGAGTAACTGAATCAGGTGGGTGAAATCTAGGATCCGTAAGAGCACAAAGCCCTCTCTGAACACAGGAGAAGTGCCTCACATCCAAAGAAAACCACAGCTACCCAGAAACACCAGATCCAAACAAAAGTCAGATACGAGAAAAACTACGCTCTCTGTAGGCACCTGAAGTCTGTCAGGTTCAGTTCTAGAACCAAGATGGAGGGGAAGGGATCTGAAGGAGTTCATGAAAAAACACCCACTCAAGCAGGTTGGCAGTGCAAAGAAAGGCAACCAATGTCAATCGGATTCGAAGTCTTAGGATCCGATGAGGAAGATCCATATGTGGTGAGCATTACTGGGGCTGAACCCATCAGATCCAGAGAGGGCTTCGGATCGAAAGGAAACCACCAGGAACTTAGGACCCGAGGCACTAGATCCAAGATTCTCCATTTCGAAGTAGGTTTTTTCCTTCTTGTATGGGGGATTGATCGCCGAAGAAAACCAGTAATACCATAGCTCTCTACTTCTCAGCTAATAGGAGAGATCTTGTTATACAGCATTTTCTCAAGGACATGAAGGATGAAAAATTCAAACAGTCAGGGAAAATCATACTGTTGAGCATCAATTCGATCTTCACAGGATTGACACAAAGGACAGAAACTATAAAGCTGAACAAGGAAGCACAAGCCAGCCACAAGTCTGTGGCACCACTATCTGGAGAACAAATGTCATGATTTTCTAACTTCAGACTTTAATGATTTGCCAGAAAAAATACATCTTCAAAAATTCTGTACAGTCTAATAGTATGCACTGAAAAATTACCAGATTGGCATGACAAAAAAAGGAACAGCCTTCCCTCCATTACCTACCTTGCTCAAGTTCTCTGAGGTACGGACCAAGCAACTGAGGGTAGATTGTAAATATTTTAACTCAGAAAGCTGCCAGAATAAACAGTCACAATCAACCAAGGGAAGACTCATATTAATGTAGAAGTTACTAGAGAAAGAAAATTTGAGTTAGCATACTTATCTAAAACTCAAATGCAGGACATTAACTGATTACTTCAGCCCTTGGATTATTCCTGTGATCAGAAAATGACAAACTTAAATGAACGGACCAAGAAGGGAAGAATCCGTCAGTCTCAATATATGCCCAAAGAGCTGAGGAGTAATACAACACCCAATCAAGGCCACCGGAAAAAAAAAACTGCAAGAAATACCACAAGAACTCAGGTAACAGAAACCAAGACCTTGGCAACAATAATGGATTTCTAAACAAAAAAAAACGAGCAGGATGCCCAGGAGCTAGCGACCATGGCATATACCACCAGTTGCTCCATTAACAGCATACCAACAAAAAGCTGTCCTATAAAAGCTTAAATGGAATTTCTTACTGAAAAACAGTCTGAGGGAGTAAGGAACAAACATTTTAGATAAAGAAAATACATTTTAAGTAATGTGAAAAAAAATTCCTTACAGCTCGAGATGTAGTAATCTTCCATCCGATCACTTTTGGTGGCAAATGAGATCTAAGGAGTTAGGGACAGTGTATTTATGAGAAGAGGGAGGAGGTCGAGACTGGCATCCAAAGTCTTGGAAATGCAGCCGAGCCATCAGTTTGGGGACCATCAGTGAAGAACAATGAAGACAACATCAGATCATAGGATACAGAAATTCTTGCTTCAAGAGGCTCCTATAAAAGGCCTGCTGAAACACTCCCATTGGGGAGAAGGAAAAAACACTGCTCCTCCAAGTCAGCACATGTGTAACAGTTTCTGGCATGAAACAGTTGTGTTTAAACTCAACCACCACAAAACAAAAATGTTTTTATTGTGATGACTCACCACTGGACCAGTAATCAAGGAGCCTCAAACCTCAACACTGGCAACAGTGGGGGACATTCGCTGGGAGGATGACAAGTACACAGTATTTCCAGATGCAGCTCTCTGCATCAAGTGCAATTGCCCTTAACAGCACACAAGGACCACAGTCAGTCTGGGGCTGGTCTCTCCCTCTTCCTCCACAGGGTTCCAAGCCAAGTCCTCCAACACTCAACTCTGTATAACCAGTGCTTTGTGTCCCTACCCAAGTAGCTGACACACACACACATTTGTTTTACACACAGACACACCCCCTGGAAAGGCTGGCACAGGTTTACTAGCTATGTCCCCTTCTGCCCAGACTATAAGGCAGGTATTACTGCCACCAGAACTCATTATCAGCTAATTTAAGGCTCTTAAAGGCTGTCCAATTTTACTGTGTAATATTAATACTAATACAAATGGTAGTCTGACCAACAGCAAGGCTCTTAGGAGTAGTCCACACAGTGTCACCAAATAAATATGCACATACTGTCAAAACTTAAATCTCTCTACACAGATCAGCCACAATGAAAGTTTTAAATATATTTAATAAATAAAAAAAAAGGCAATACTATATATATATATATATATATATATATATATATATATATATATATATATATATTCACAGTGACAGAGTTCAAAACCACAGGAAATATTTAAAACATTGCAGGACAGTCTCAAATAAAGAAAAATATCTAAACTAAGCTTCACTGTATTCCTGACTGAACCTAAAAGAATTATACTATAACCTAAGAACTTACTAACAGAGCAAGGCAGACATGGAGAATGGATCTTCCAGTTGTCAGGTCCAAGACATAATGCAGAATGCTCTGTCTCACTAAGACTTCTCAAAATAATATCCAATATTTACTGCTGGCATAGGTTGCAGAATGACATCACTTTCCGTCATCTGGCACCTAGTTCCCAGGCAAAACTACTATTTATGAAGCTGGCAGTATTTAGCATCTACCTGTAAAAATATACAGACAAGGGCTTCTCCTCAGATGTCTTACAGATGCTGAAAGTCATAAAACAATTGCATTCCATCATGCTTTCAAGCCTAGTATTTAGTTAACCCTAAAGACAATACAGAGAGTTTCCTAGTGCAAACATTGTGCATCTTGCTGCTTTCAAAACGGAACAATACCCTCTTTAATGGCCTAGCCATAAAGTAATTTAATTTTAGTTATTTTTCTGAAGTTTGCTGGACTGAAGTTAGCCTCTTGTATTCATGTTTCCACTGTTATAATATATATATTTAAATAGCTACAATAGTGCATGTACATGTCTGTTCTCTTCCAGTAGGGCATACTGTGTTTTCATTTCAAACACAGTACTCTACAAATTCCTTTTCAATACGCACATCTGTGCAAGCAGTTTGATATATATATATATATATATATATATATATATATACACATATGTATATGTATATATATATATATATATATATATATATATATATACACACACACACACACACACACACATATTACATACAGTTCTAATACATTTGTAACACAAGCATCTTGTGTAAATCATTTCAATTATTCACCAATGAAATATAATTTACAAAATTCCAGCTAGCTGTGCTGGCAGTATCTCCTTTTGTCACATACACACATATATATATATATATATATATATATATATATATATATATATATATATATATACACATACATACATATACACACACACACACACACATATATATATATATATATATATATATATATATATATATATATATATATATACATATATATACAGTGTTCAGTGCAATACAAAGCTGCTGCTCTGTTTTTTAATGGACTTTTAGAAATTATTTCCGGAGTCCAATTGCTCTGCAGAGAGGTTACATACAATTCTACACATATCCTCTCAAGTTTTCATTATGCAGAAGTAAACAGATCAATTTGCTCTAAATCCATTCCTCTTCAATCTCTAGGGCTTAGCCACAGACTCACCTCTGCAAACTTTCCCCACACTCAAACCTCTGCACTCTTCTTATAATACACAGCACTCCACTTTCTCCAGATTTCTAAATCTTTTGATCAAGAGCAAAGGACTACCTAATCCCCCTGCCTAAACATCTTCTAGACCTCGCTTCTTAGAAAAAATTAGAGAAAAAGTGGGTGTCTTGAACAGGACTAGCGCCATCACTATGGTTAGCACAAAATTGCTCTAACTAGGATAATCTAGTTCATCCTCTTCAACCTCCGAGACAGAGACCTAACCTTGAAAGGACTCCATATAAAATGGAAGCCTTAAAAAGGACCTTTCCCTAGATATCGCATCCAACTTGTAGTGTCTTGGAAATTATGCAGACAAGCCCAACCCAGAAGATGAATAAATCATATCCAAGTGGTACTGCTTATGCCTTGGTATCAGCCACTGCCTTAGTGGAATGTGATGTTCCTACAAGGGGTCTGTCACGTTCCTTAAGAATCCAATGCATTTTACCCATTTCATCAAATTAACCTTTTGATATCTTTCTTTCATACACAGACTGGGACAAAACTGTCACCCATTGACTGAGGTTATCGTACCGTGCTCGCCATTTTCGGACCATTCGGACACCCAACTTCTTCTCTTTGCAGAAAGTCGTAAGATTCTTTCCCTGGGAGTCCTCCACGATTTTTACTGTAACCCTAATCGTCACTCACAATTGACTTTTGAGATCCTTGGCCCATAAACACTGGCAGGTGTACTTTGATCGGTCAAAGTACACACAACGCACATAAAGCGCGTGCACTTTATAACAAACGACTGTGGTTGTGTCTTCTCTTAACTGTGTCCATTTTGTGTTGCCACTCCGGTCTCTTAAATCTTCAATTAACATCCCCCCACCCCACCCCCAGACAAGAGGAGTGCAAAAAGAAAGAGCTATTCCGTCGAGTACAAGAAAGAAATCGTGGAGAACTCCCAGGGAAAGAATCTGACTGCTTTTGACAAAGAGAAGTTAGATCTCCAAATGATCTGAAAATGGCGTGCAGCGTACGATAACCTCAGTCAACAGGCAGACGAGGGAAATGCTAAGAAGTGCATGTGTGGATCAGGTCAGCAACCATTATTTCCTGAGCTGGAAGACATCATCTGCGAGTGGATTGCTAACAGGAGAGCAAAGGCTTTGGATGTGCACAGGGCTGGTATTCAAGCATTTGCCCTTGCAATGGCACCACAATTAGAAATATCCCCAGAAGAATTCAAAGATACACAACACTGGATGGATGGCTTCCTTCAGTGATATGAACCATCTCGAAGAATTAAAACCACACTGTTCAAGCTGGAAGATACCAAAGTTATTAAACGTGCACTTATGTTCAAGTCCTTTGTTGATAGAATCGACTTTTCTTAATACCAACTCTCCAACATGATTGCTATGGATGAAACTGCAGTGATTATGGGCCAAGGATCTCAAACAACAATTGATCAGAGGGGTGCCTCCTCAATCTATATTCCCTCCACTTGTTACGAAAGTGCATGTGTTACCTGTACATTG
This sequence comes from Protopterus annectens, assembly GCF_019279795.1. NCBI lineage: Eukaryota > Metazoa > Chordata > Ceratodontiformes > Protopteridae > Protopterus > Protopterus annectens. The sequence goes on from NC_056743.1 coordinate 1,117,294,682, forward strand.
GCAATTTGTCTAGATGTAAAGAAAACCCCACCTCTAATCATTAGTAAGGGCAAAAAAGATAAGACTGAACGTGTTTCAGGCATTTACATTCTTGAAACTGAAAAAAGCCTGGTGCACACAAGCAGTTATAAGGAAGTGGGTCGATGTAATGCTGCCACTTGTTTTGTGAGGTGGCAAAAGATCTGCTAGTCTGGGATTCAGCCAGTACTCACCGCGGTAAAGAAATGAAGAAATTCCTTGCACGGAGAAGAATAATGACTCCCGCAGGGACGATTGCCTATCTCCAGACTCTTGATATTGCAATAAACAAGCCATTCAAGGACCATTTGCACATGGAACTCAATGACTACACTGAAAACAGAATGGAGAGAAATCAGCATGGAAACTTTGTGAAGCCTAGCCTGCAAGAGGTCGTGACTTAGGTGAAAAATTCATGTGATAAAATCACTGAGAGCTGTGTTCCAGTGCACTACGAGCAGGCTACTTGGACAAGCAGTGCTCATTTAAGGCGAGCTCTATTGCTAGGCATGAAACATTGGGGCCAATGTTTCTATAGGAAATGGAATCGCAAGAAATTCAGACCGAAATTCACGGGTTGGAGACTTATGACAATGTTCCAGAAGAAGATGACATGACTGTATTTGAATAACTGCGAAAGCCAAAGTGTAGATATTCTGAAGTTGAAATGTTTGTTGCACTGTTTATGTAGAATTCTCACAACTGTTAACGTGTTACTTAGAACTGTTGTCCAATAATAAAAGTACAAAATGAATGTCGATTTGTGTTCACGAATAAATGTCGATTTGTGTTCACGAATAAATGTCGATTTGTGTTCACGAATAAATGTCGATTTGTGTTCACGAATAAATGTCCATTTGTGTTCACGAATAAATGTCCATTTGTGTTCACGAATAAATGTCCATTTGTGTTCACGAATAAATGTCGATTTGTGTTTACGAATAAATGAATAAAGGTAGATTGTTGTATGGTGCGGGTAAATAAGGCATCCCCTGATAATCCCTAATGGATATTTCGGCGGGGGAAGAGTACAAGACCAGGTCTTGTTTTCGGGGAAATATGGTACTTATCCCCGATTAATAAAGTTGAGAAATCACATGGCCAGCTTGAGGAACAGCAGGTGCAGGTGAGGCCTTGCTATATAGCGGAGACAAAGGTTCTAAAAAGCCTGAAATGTATGGGGCCAGAGCAGATGGAATCAAATTTGTTATGGCCAAAAGGGAGTCATGAAAATTGCTAAAGCTTTGACTGCAGTCACTTTCTTAATGAACTTTGGAATCAGAGAGGAAAAAAGGAAAGGTGTAAAGGAGTCCTGGGGCCCATTCCTGGACTACAAGTTCTCCAAGTCACTGCCCAAGGGGAAAGAGGAAAAGTTGCTGCACTCAACAGTTGTTTAAGGATGTAAGTGGATCACAATAAGGCTTTTAAGAGAGATGGAAAATTTGTATTACCGAAAAACTTAAGGACTTACTTGCACAGCATAGGTTCTTAGGTAGGTACTAGGCTATCGGCCCAAGGGCTTAAGCAAGCCTAGCCAACAAGGTTCCCTGGCTTAAGCCACCCAAGAAAGTTATTTTCCTGTCTTCCTATTGAGCAGAGCCACAGAGGTGATCCCCAGGGTGCATTTCCTATTTCCCATCCATTCATCAACATTTTTCTTGACGTGTACTAATCAGGAACTTTGCATAAGCAGGCAACAGCAGTGCCTGTCCATCAGAGATATGGTATGTCCCAGAAAGTGCGTCCTTCAAAGAACCCTATCTGATGACATGGCCCATTCTCACAGCTTCACAACAAAGGGATTCAAAGGGTTCCAGACCTACTTCTTTAGGTACCCTGGTACAACCATGCTGTCCATGTGAATGGTTAAAACACCATGCAAGACATTGCCTTGAAGGGCCTGCATGACAAGTACCACCAGTCTTCTCCAACATGTTGAGGTGGAAAATTGGTGTCCTTCACATCACATTACCTCTTACGATCATATAACTTAGAATGTCCCGCTTCGAGAATGCCTCGTACTCACCACAGTGCTGACACATCCATGACAACTAACACATTAGGGGTGGAAAAATGAATGGGATTGCCTATAAGAAAGTCTGCAAGGATTGGATACAGTGATGCAACCTATGAGGCAAGTCTAAAATAGCACCATTCAATCAGCGTTCAACAAAAAATCCTTATATGAAGTCTTCTATAAGGAACCAAAGTACCACGGAAGCCATCAGACTTAATGAAACATGAGAGGCCCAGAAACAAACACTGTAGTAAAATAATCGCAGCCATTTAAATGGACTGATCATTTCTTTTGATACAGATACTCTGCATATGGAAGTGCCCAGCAGACAAATTGTAAACACCATGGTCTAGGAAGGCCTTAACTGCTATATTTGCAGTGTTCATTGTTATGCTCAAGGACTTCAGAATATTCAATTAAGCATCATGGAACATCAACGGATCATGTGGCAGAGTGAGTGAGTCATCCAGGTAAGGAAAACTTTTGTCCCTTACAACCCTAGGTGTGTTGCTGGCACGGCTATACATTTGGTAAACATTACAAGTGCTACGGTAAACAAACAGAATAGCTCTAATTGATGGCGGCTGGCTGTTAACCAGGAAGTGGACAATCCTCACAGACTATTCCAATATGCAAAGTAAATGGACTGGGGGTCTACACAGTACATCCAGTCTCCTACTGCCAGGCAAAGAAAGTTGGTTTTCACACAGACCACCCACCTAAGGCCAGAACTGGTCTAATATCTTGTCTCTTCTGGAGCCAAAAAAAAAATCTTTAATTGTATCCAGATGCGCTATGATCTGCTGTGACCATATGGCTAGATCTTTCACTGCCTCCACAGCAGGATAGTTGGGCAAGCCCTAAGGGGTTCTTGCTGGAAAAGCAGTCCAAAAGTAGACTTGCAAAATCTTTGGCTCTGTTAGCTTTCTCTGCCACTGGGAGGGCACCTATTCAGGAAACAGCCACAGCCATGACAACCCCTCCCACACGGTTGGTCACATTGCGTCTGAGCTCTCCATTTCAAACACCTATGCCTAGGACTCCTCTAACACCATGCTGCGATTCTCAAATCAATTTCAGACCAGAGGGTCTCTTGCAGTCTCTTTGGTCTATATCATATGAGCGAATCGCACAAATTGAGGACGCTCATAATATCGAACGTACCAGACCTCAAACTTTCTATTGCGGGGGGCTGTGCCCCCCCCACATCCCCCGCTAAATATATATTCTAACTGAGATCGCACTACAGTGAAGAAAGAGCAAATATCCCATTCTTCACTGTACCGCAATCTCAGAAAAACACTTTTAGGTCAGATACATTCGATATTGAGCGTTC
>NC_056743.1:1117303052-1117308052 GCF_019279795.1 Protopterus annectens
GAGGAATCCTAGCTTTAAAGGCCGCTGAAGTAGAAACTGACCGGGTTGAATGGGCATGTACTCCCTCCGGTGCAGGCCTTCCAGAAGCTTGATAAGCCAATAAGATGCACTGCGAAATCCATCGTGATAAGGAGACTTTGGAAATTGGTTTACCCAAATTGAATTTAGCAAAGGAAATAAACAACTGGTCGGATTGCCTATGACCAGCTGTCCTGTTCAGATAAAATCTAAGTTGCCTGTGAACATCTAAGGAATGTAGCTTGTATTCACCCTTGTTTTGATATTTAGGAAAGAAAACAGGGAGGTTAATGGATTGATTAATATTTGCTTCAGAAGCTACCTTAGGAAGAAAGGACGGGTTGGTCCTGAGGTATACACGGTCCGGATGAAAGACCAAGTAAGGAGGCTTGACGGATAAGGCTTGAAGTTCTGAAACTCTCTTGGCCGAGGTAATGGCTACTAAAAAGGCCGTCTTGAAAGACAAAAATTTCAGATCTACCGTAGCCGCAGGTTCGAAGGGGGGAGCGGTCAAGGCCTGAAGGACCAAAGAAAGGTCCCAAGGAGGAACCACTTGCTTTACAGGGGGCCTGAGGAGAAAGGTACCTTTTAGGAAAATCTTACACAATTTGGCAGACATCAGTGGACTGGAGTCTTGACCAATATGATAGTGAGAAATTGCCGCAAGTTGCACTTTGACCGTGGAACTGCTGACACCATCATTAAAAAAAGTGGTTAGAAAGTCAAGCACCAGAGGAAGGGGAACTGTGAAGGGGTCTAGACCTTGCCGCTCCGCCCAAATGGAGAATCTTTTCCACTTACTGCGGTAAACTTTCCTGGTAGATGGTTTATGAGCCGCCACCAGGATGGCCTTAACTGGAGTCGAAATACCGGGAGTCCTGATCAGGAGTGGAACTGGAGCAGCCAAGCAGTCAGCTTCAGGTTGTCCAGATTCGGGTTGATAGGTGGGATGGGTGAGATAAGAGATCCGGAATGGGATCTAGAATCCAAGGAGGATTCACTGAGTGAGACCTTAGGAAAGGGAACCAGATCTGTCGAGGCCAGAATGGGGCAATGAGAATCATTCTGCACCCCAACCAAGAGGCTTTCTGAAGAACTTGGAGCATCAGAGGCAAAGGGGGGTAAGCATAAAGAAGACCGGGTGGCCAAGCATGCACCAGAGCGTCTCTTGGGGTATCTCCGGAAGGAGGTATTAGAGCGAAAAAACTGTCGCACTTGGTGTTTGAGGGAGACGCAAAAAGATCGCAACAAGGAGTTCCCCACCGTGCGAAGATGCGTTTCGCTACCTGAGCATTGAGAGACCACTCGTAAGGGAAGAGAATGGTGCGACTGAGTTTGTCCGCAAGGATGTTGGACTGACCCGGAATATGTGTTGCGATGAGAAAGCGGTTGGTGGAGATTGCCCATTCCCACACTCTCATGGCTTCTCGACAAAGAGGATAAGACCTGGTTCCTCCCTGTTTGTTGATATACCAGACGACAGACATGTTGTCCGACTGAACCGCAATAGTTCCCAAGGGAAGACAGGCCTGGAGTGCTTGCAACGCTAAGAGCACTGCTCTCATCTCTAGAACGTTGATATGCAGTAAGGTCTCTGAATCGTTCCACGTGCCTTGGACCGTCCGGCCTGCAAAATGCCCCCCCCCACCCGAGGCGGGAGGCGTCCGTGGTCACCGTGGCGAGAGGGGGAGAAGCAGAAAAGAGGCTGCCTCCGTGGAGATCTGGAGAGTGGAGCCACCACAGGAGGGACCGCTTGCAAGCCTTGCTGATCGCAATGGGATGATGCATAGGAAGAGCAAGATAAGACCACTGAACTAGGAGTGTCCATTGAAGGATGCGCATATTGAACCTGGCGAGAGGAAGAAGAGCTATCGCTGCTGCCATGGACCCTAGAGCCCTCAGGACCAACTCCGCCAGAACTGAGCTGGAGTGGAGAATGGCCCGAACCTGGAGCTGCAGATTCTGAATTCTGTCCGCAGTGAGGAAGGCTCTTAACCATCTCATGTCTAACCTGGCACCTATAAAATCTATGAACTGCGTAGGAGCTAGGTTGGATTTTTCTGTATTTATTGTGATGCCCAGACGGGGAGCTAGATGGAGAAAGGAATCTCACGCCAATAACAGTAGATGCCTTGTTGGAGCGGTGAGAAGCCAGCCGTCCAGGTAAGGGAAGACCTGCACCCCCTGAAGTCTCAGGTGGGCCGCTACCACTGCTAATACCTTGGTGAACACCCTGGGGGCTGTGGTGAGACCAAAGGGAAGGACCCGGAATTGGTAGTGACTGGCTCCAAGCCGGAAGCGGAGAAACCTCCTGGAGTGCCTGTCCATTAGTATATGGTAGTACGCATCCTTGAGGTCTATGGAGCACATCCAGTGATTTTCTCCCAGAAGGGGGAGAATAGACTGCAATGTGACCATTCGGAACTTCTCCTTGGGAACTGCCAGGTTCAAGAGTGAAAGGTCTAATATTGGTCTTAGATCCCCCGTCTTTTTTGGCACTAAAGAACCTGGAGTAGAACCCTGATCCGATCTGGTCTGGGGGGATGGGCTGGATGGCTCTTTTCTTTAGCAGATGGCCAATTTCTGCCAAAGCGGCCTCCCACTGACCGGGTGAAACGTCGGGGAGAAACTTCAATTTTGGAATGTGATGAAATGGGATGCGGTATCCTCTGGATATGATGCGGAGGACCCAGCGGTCTGATGTTATGGAGTCCCATGCCGCTAGGTGCTCCGAAAAGCGTCCCCAGACTGCCTCCAGAGTGGAGCAGCCGGGCAACCCTTCAGGATTGCTGTGCGGGCCGTTCAGAGAAGGGTTCTCTGGACCCGAAGTTCCTGGGAGCCCCTCTGCCCCTGGGGCGGCGTCCTCCCTGTCCTCCTCTGCCACAGAAGGACTGGTTGTCTGGAGCGGGTTGGGATTGCTGCGACTTCTGGAACCACATCTTCTTCTGGCCCTTTTGGTTCCTAGAATAGGGCCTCTGGGGCACAGAGAAGCAGATTCCGACGGCAAACAGCGTCTTCCCGTCCTTTTCGCTCTGGGTCAAGGTATCACGAACAGTTTTGCCAAAGAGGGCAGAACCATCGAAGGGAGCGTTTGCAAATGACGCCTTGAAGGGCTCCGTGAAATCGCAATGACGGAGCCAGGCCTGACGTCTAGTAACTAGGCCTGCCCCTGCGGCACTAGCGGCACCTTCCGTAGCATGGGACAGTAACCGCATGGAGGTATTAGTCACGGACCTGAGAGTGGCCATATGGGTGGAGTGCAACAATTTGTCCTCCTCCGACATGGACTCTGGGGGTGATGCAGCGTATTCCTTGATAAGATCGCGCTGCATCCTAATCACATGTGCCAGGTAGTTCAGCGCCCTTACTGAGAAGGTCGCTGAACTAAACATCCGCTTCCCCAAGCGGTCCATCATCCGAGACTCCTTGCTCGGGGGATGGACTGAGGGACTCTCCTGAGCAAGTTCCCTCTTGGTGGCTGCCGCCGTCAACATGGCATCTACCGGAGGCCCCTTACTCCAATGGGCACGGTCAGCCGGGGGACTAAGTATACGGTCAGGCCTTTTTGGAATTGGCTCCATGGTGTCCGGTTCCTTCCACGCCCTGGTGCTAATCAGCTCCACCAGGGGGTGGGCAGGAGGGACACCCAAGAGGTAGACGGGCCCGCTTCAAATGCCTCCAAGAACACGGACTCGTCCGAGGAAGACTTGGGGGCAGACCACCCCCCCTTATGCGAAGCATTTCCATGATGTCTCCAAAGGAGACATCCTCGGGGGGTGATCTTGGGGAGCCTTCCCCTTGCTCCAAGTCCGTGTCTTCAGTGAGAGACTCGGGGGAGTCTATGTGCCTCCTTTTGCACATATGCTTGCGAGGGGCATCCTCCGGGGGGCTGTCAGAGGACTCCTCGCAAACTGTGACCTGTTCCAAAGGAACAACTTGGGGCAAAGGAGCGGGCTGTCCCAAAGGCCGGATGGTGGAAGCCTGGCCCAGTGCAGATGGAGCGCGGGACAGAGCCGAAGCAAGTGCTGGGGGTCCGGAAACCCTCAACAGGGCCCTCTCCACTACATCAAAAGCCGAGGGGGAGCCGACTCGACCAAAGGATCCGATAATCGGCTCCCCCTAGGATCCGAAGAGTGGATCGGAGCCGGCACCAAAGCACTCTGATCCGAGGGGCCAGTGCGCTCTGACACGGACGGCGCCGAAGGAGCACTGATCCCCCGGATCCGAAGCTCGGATCCAGGCTCCGAGAGGTCGGACGCGAAGCACTCGAGGGCAGGGTCGGATCCGAGGGGCCAGTGCGCTCCGACACAGATGGCGCCGAAGGAGCACTGATTCCCCCAGATCCGAAGCTTGGATCCAGGCTCCGAGAGGTCGGATCCGAAGCACTCGAGGCAGGGTCGGATCCGGTACCGGTACTATCGGCGCCACCACCCCGGCTCGAAGCTGCTCGGCTCCAACTGCTCCGAACCGGGTGGCGGGTCGGAGAAGGAGCTATAGGTTTAAAGAGGGGTCGAGCTCCCCAGAGGGGAGGCAAGAGCACTCCCATCTGCATCTGGGCCTCCATCAACCTTCTCATCATCCGGTCCAGATCAGCATCAGATAAACTGTAGTAGATCTCGACGAGGCTACCGAGGTAGGCCTTGAGTGCCTCCTCGATAGCCTCGACGGAGATCGGGTCTCCTCCTCCTCAGGTCCCGGTGAAAAGCACACAGGAGACCGGAGCCGAGGAGGGGGAGAACCAGCAGACAAGGAGGCCGGAGGAGAAGCCCGCTTGGCAGGCGGGGCTGAAACAGAGGTCTCGGCCCGCCGCTTATGGTGCTTCTCCCTCCGGTCCTTCTTTCTTGCTTCCCTCTCCTCCAAACCACTACAGGGAGGTTGAGTCCCAGGAGGAGGAGGGGGAGCCGGAGAGGAGGGAACCGTTGACACAGTACCCCCCGAAGGAGCGGTAGCCGGAGCAGAGTCCGGGGGCAAAAGTCCCGCCA